>NC_061092.1:2330529-2368029 GCF_015104395.2 Macrobrachium nipponense | reverse complement strand
AAGGAATAGTCCTCAGGGATGGAACTTCGAAAGGAATGGTCCTCAGGGATGAAACTTCGAAAGGAATGGTCGTCAGAGATGGAACTTCGAAAGGAATGGTCCTCAGAGATGGAACTTCGAAAGGAATTGGCCTTAGGGACGGAACTTCGAAAGGAATGGTCCTCAGGGACGGAGCTTCGAATGGAGTGGTCCTCAGAGATGGAACTTCGAAAGGAATGGTCCTCAGAGATGGAACTTCGAAAGGAATGGTCCTCGGAGATGGGACTTCGAAAGGAATTGTCCTCGGAGATGGGACTTCGAAAGGAGTGGTCCTCAGGGATGGAACTTCGAAAGGAATGGTTCTCAGGGATGGAACTTTTAAAGGGATGGTCCTCAGGGTCCTCAGGGATGGAACTTCGAAAGGAATGGTCGTCAGAGATGGAACTTCGAAAGGAATGGTGCTCAATGATGGAACTTCGAAAAGAATGATCCTCAAGGATGGAACTTCGAAAGGAATGGTCCTCAGGGATGGAACTTCGAAAGGAATGGTCCTCAGGGATGGAACTTCGAAAGGAAATGTGGCCTCCCAGGGATGGAACTCGAATAAAGCAATGCGGTCCCTCAGGGTACGGAACTTAGAAAAGAATGGTCCCTCAGAGGGATGGAACTTCGAAAAGCAATGGTCCTCAGAGATGGAAACTTCGAATGAAAGGAATGGTCCTCAGGGATGAAGCTTCGAAAAGGGAAATGGGGGTTTCCCCCCTCCTAAGGGATGAGAACTTCGAAAGGAATGGTCCTCAGAGGATGGAACTTCCGATAAAGGAATGGTCCATCAGGGATGGAAACTTCTGAAAGCAATGGTCCTCAGAGGGACGGAACTTCGAAAAGAACTGGTTCCTCCACAGAATGGAACTTCGAAAGCAAATGGTCCTCAATCAGAGATGGAACTTCGAAAGGAATCGCGTTCCTTCATGGGATGGAAACTTCGAAAGGAATGGGTCCTCAGTGGATGGAACTTCCGAAAGGAATGTCACCTCAGAGATGGAACTTCGAAAGGAAATGGTCCCCTCAAGGGATGGAACTTCGAAAGGAATGGTCCTCAGAGATGGAACTCGAAAAGAATGGGCCTCAGGACGGCAACTTCCGGAAACGAATAAGGTTGGTTCTCAGGGTTATGGAACTTCCGAAACGGAATGGTTCTTCCAGAGATGGAAACTTCGAAAGGAATGGTCCTCAGAGAAATTGGAACTTCGAAAGGAATGGTCCTCAGGGTATTGGATATTCGAAAGGAAATGGCTCTCAGGGATGGTAACTTCGAAAGGAAATGGGTCCTCAGGGACGGAACTTCGAAAGGAACTGGTCCTCCAGCAGATATGGAACTTCGAAAGGGAACGGATGCGGTACCTCAGGGATGGAACTTCGAAAGGAATGGTTCCTAGAAAGGAATGGTCTCAAGGAGGGATGGAAACTTCAAAGGAATGGTCCTCAGAGATGGAATTCGAAAAGGAATGGTCCCCTTCAAGGGTGGATAATTTCAAAGGAAAGGAATGGTTCTCCAGGATGGAACTTCGAAAGGAATGGTCCTCAGGAAGGAACTTCGAAAGGGAATGGTCCTCAGAGGATTGGAACTTCGAAATGGAATTTCTGGTCCTCAGGGAGGAACTTCTGCAAAGGAATGGTCCTTTCAAGGAATGGAACCTCGAAAGGACTTGGTGCCCCTCGAGGGATGGAACTTCGAACGGATGGCGAAAGGGAAGGTGGGAGGAACTTCGAAGGAAATGGTCCTCAATGGTGGAACTTCGAAAGGAATGGTCCCTCAGAGGAAAAATTGGAACTTTCGAAAGGAATGGTCCTCAGGGATTGGAACTTCGAAAGGAATGGGTTTTTCTCAGGGCTGGAACTTCGAAAGGAATGGTTCTCGGAACAACGAAAGGATGGCTCCGGGACGGAACTTCGAAAGGAATGGTTCTCAGGGACGGAACTTCGAAAGGAATGCTCCTCAGGGACGGAAGAGAAATGAAATAAAAATTCTTAATTTTTTCGTGAAAGAGAGCAAGTTTTTTTTTTTTTTTTTTTTTGCCTGGGCGTCTCAGGGGAGTTCCTTTGCATGAAGGCACAAAACGAGGAAAGAATAGTTGAGAGAGAGAGAGAGAGAGATAGAGAGAGAGAGACGAGAGAGAGAGAGAGAGAGAGATCTGTATCAATCCTGGTCCCCTGAGACCATGATATTTTTGGGCATGGATGTGTTTGTGTTTTCATTATAGATATATATATATATATATATATATATATATATATATATATATATATATATATGTGTGTGTGTGTGTGTGTGTGTGTGTGTGTGTGTGTGTGTGTATCTAATATATAAACATATACACATGCATACATATTGGAACCCTTGTGGTAAATGTTAATATAAGTCCAACCCCCGTGGATATTGAAATTCAAATAAGGTTAGAGCTGGCACCTACCCGTGTCAAAATTGAACGGAAATGTCCTGGTTTTCTCCCCCGCCCCACACAAAAAAAAGGGGTGGGGATGGGGGTAGGGGGAGTTGGTCATTATGCAAATGTCATCGACTCGAAGTGGATAGGATATTCCTTCTCTCTCTCTCTCTTCTCTCTCTCTCTCTCTCTCTCTCTCTCATATTCCTTTTCTTTTATAATTACTTATTTTCTCTTCTCTCTCTGCTCTTCTCTCTCTCTTTCCACTCTCGTTCTCCTATACCTTCTCATCTTTCTCTCTTCGTCTTCCTCTTCTTGCTTTTCTTTCTTCTTCTCCCATTCTCTACTCTCTCTCTCTCTCTCTACGTCCGTCCCATTACTCTCAATTCTCTTTTCTCTTCGCTTACCTCTTCTCTTCTTCTTCTTGCTCCTCGTTCTCTTATACCTTCTTTTATTCTCTTCTTCTCCTCCTCCTCCTAATCTCGCGTCTCCTCCTCTCTCTCTCTCTCTCTCTCTCTCTCTCTCTCTCTCTCTCTCTCATCTTTCTTGTCTCTCTACTACCTTAATCTCTTTCCACTCTTCGATCCCTATACCTTCTTCTTCTTCTTCTTCTTCTTCTTCTCCTCGTTCTCCTATACCTTCTTCTTCTTCTCCTCCTCCTCCTCCTCCTCCTCTTCTTCTTCTCTTCGCGTCCTGACGACACGAAACAGAAGCAGAAGAAGAAGAAGAAGATGTTGCCATCTTTGTTTACATTTGCACTCTCAAATGATTTGTCAGGGATCCTCCGCCCTTTATTCCACCGCCTTTTATCTCTCGCCTTTAGGTTTTATATCTTTCTTAATACTCCCAGAGCCTCGTGGATTTAACATAAATTGCTTGTTATACCCCCCTCTCCACCACCCCCACCCCACCCCACCCCAACGACTCCCCCCCCCCGGCATCCAGGCAGGCGGTGTTGTCTCAAGAGACGAGAGACCGACCGAAAGCCAGATTCAGAGCTCTCTCTCTCACTCTCTCTTCTCTCTCTCTGCTCTTCTCTCTCTCTCTCTCTCTCATTCTCTTCTTGTCTCTCTTCCTTATCGTCTCTCTCTCGCTCTCTCTCTCTCTTCCTTCTCTCTCATTCTTATTTTTTCTTTTTCCCTTTAGTTTCTTCGTGCACCCCGCTACCCGCTCTCTCTCTCTCTCTCTCCTCTTCTCTCTCTCCCTTCTCTACTCTCTTGTTTCTTGTGCCCCACAACACACCCCTCTCTCGCTTTTCTCTATCTCTCTCTCTCTTCTTCTTCTTTTCCTCCTTCTTGCTTCTATTGTTCTGGTATATATGTCTTAACCTAAATGGAACTCAAGAAAGAATGACCTTTTGACATTCTGCAGGGAAATGTTTTTCATGCTTATTCTCTTCTTCTCATTCGTCGAGATGGTTTTTTTTTTTTTTTTGAGAGGGGGAGGGGTGCGAGCATTTCGAAAGTGGTCTTTGCAAATATGCGAGTGTTAAGGGGGCCTTCTTTTACATTTTGGGTTGTCATCTGGAGATCTATTTTTTGTTATATATCAATAAATAATTTATAAATATATATTTATACTATATTTATATATATATATATATATATATATATATATATATATATATATATATATATATATATGAAACAATAGAAAATTTTCCTTTCCCTGTATCTGAGAGAAAGAGTAATTCTTTTGTCTGTATTTATGCTTGCAAATGACTTATGTATATATATCTATATATATATATATAGATATATATATATATATATATATATATATATATAGATATATATATACAATATATATGTGTATATATATATATACATAACAATAGAAAATTCTGCTTTCCCTGAATCTGAGAAAACAATCATTCTTTTGTCTGTATTTTTGCTTGCAAATGACACAGACGCCCATCATTTAATACAATAAATACTCGAGTTGAGTCGTATTTCCGAACAAAAGACAGACATTCGTGAATACTTGTCAATAATTTTTTTTTTCTCTTTCCCTTCCCCTTTTGTTTCGTAACAAAAGAAAGACATTAAAGAGCTGTCTTCGTTTTCGAAGTGGATTTAAAATTGCTCGGGATTTTTAGTATTTTATTTTTTTATTTTTGTTTTTTATTATTTCTTTCTCCTTTGTTTTTTTTTCGCTTCTTGAGGAAGGAGAAATCAACTGGATGGAAAATATTTTTTTTTCATTCTTCTCAGGATGAATTTTTTTTTCTTTAATGGAGTTTCATCATAGGTTTAAACTTGAGGTGTGTATTGTAGTAAACTTATTCAACCACATTTGCGATGCTGTTCACTATTGAGGCAAGATCCTGCCTGTCTTGTGTATTCTACTGATATATGCGGAACGCACAGAACACACACACACACATATATATATATATATATATATATATATATATAATATATATAGATATATATATATATATCTATATATATAATATATATATATATTTATATATATATACTTTTTTTATTATATATATATATATAATATACTATATATATAGATAATAAAAGGTATAACCACGAATAAAAGAAACGACGGAGTTCTGCCGAGTAAATGACGTTCAGTCGAAAGACCTTCGTGGCTTATACCTTTATTTATGGATTTATCACTTTCAAAACTTTCGTGATTCAGTTATATATATATATATATATATATATATATATATATATATATATATATATATATATATACAATATATATATATATATATATATGTATATATATGTATGTATATATAGTATATATTTACATAGGTGACGAGGTAAATAGGCTCCTAGAAATGTACTAAGTTCAATTATTATAGAACAACTCTGAAGATAAATAAAGATATAGTTTATTGGAAACCTCATCCGCTTTTTTTAAAATACTTATCATCAGCAAATAAATATCATCCCTGGCCAGCTTTTATTCTTAAATGTCAAATTTAGCTCCGATCCTTTGCTAACAATTGCATCCAATGAATTCCTTGCATTCCTTCGCAGGGAATCCTTTAAACGTAGCGTGTCAATAAACTTGAAACCAGTCCCTCCCAGGAGTTTTGCAATTAAGGGATGTAGAGAGCGAGGGTCCTGTCTCCAGCCGAACTTGAATCCAGGAATAGACCAGGACCCACTGACTCATAGTATAGGTCCTTCTGGAACAAACTAACAACGTATCCTGATCATTCATTCCTCGTATGCTAACCCACTGAGAACGGATATCCTTGATAAGTATTAACTAATATACGTCCTCTGTAGGGAAGTATAGTGCCGTCTGTGAATCTCACGTGGCGCACTGTAGGAATTACTGAAGGACTATTTGCAGCGTTCCCTTCGACTCGCTAGCTACAACCTCTTGCATTCTTTTAACTGTATCTCCGCTCGTAGGAGACTTTCCTGAACCCTCTCTTAACAATTGTTTCGTAGTGCAACTGCGAGTTTTTTCCTCCTGTTACGTCTTTCAAACCTTCTTGCTATCAGTTTCCCCTTTAGAGCACACGACAATGATCATATGTCCCAGTGCTTGGCCTTTAGCCTAAATTCTATATATATATTCTATTGTATTCTACAACTAATGGGTCTTGTTATTTCTTTTGAATTTTACCCGAGGTCGCCTACATTATTTTTTATGATTATACAAATAGTAAATAAGTATAAAAAAAATCTCCATTACAGTTTTGAAGTAGTGTTTGTTGTCGTTTCTTAGTGGGGCACTGTGAAAGACAAGTAGACATCTTACTCCAAGACGTAGGAACAGATAGGCAGGTGAATAAACAGCCCTGATGCGTCGATTGCCATAATTAAAACTGGTACGTACCTGAGAGTAAAGTTACCAACCACTTCGAGCATTCTCAGGTAAAAGAGAGAGAGAGAGAGAGAGAGAGAGAGAGAGAGAGAGAGAGAGGCATTCACACCTCATTCATCACCTGAATTATACCGAGAAGAAACTGTTTAAAAAAAAACTCCTTACGTCACCTTCTCTATTTGCGCCATTCCTTTTAATTCTCTCTCTCTCTCTCTCTCTCTCTCTCTCTCTCTCTCTCTCTCCATCATCGCCACACACGTCACGTGTCATATTTGTCTCTTCTTCTATACCTGCCTTTCATGCTCACTTGGATCGGCTTATGCAACTGGCTTCTTGGCATACCCACGGCATACTCGGTCATACTACGGCATACTCCTCTCCGTCTGGGCTTTCATAAAGTTATATTTCCTCTCTCTCTCTCTCTCTCTCTCTCTCTCTCTCTCTCTCTCTCTCTCTTTGATCGTTTTCCGTTCTGGTCTCTGAAACTCTCTCCCATATCCATCTCATTCTCTCTCTTTAGATTTCATCATTATCTAGCTTTGATTCCACCCATTACTTATCCGGTTTCGTTACGTACGTGGATTGCTCCTCATACCCACGTAACCCCTTACCTTTACCCCCCCCCCTACAGACTCCCAGGGTCCTGGGACCTTCCTAAAGGGCCCCCACCCCCAGGTCCCTGGGACCCTTCCAAAGACACCCCCCCAGGTCATGGTATACCTTCCAAAAAGCCCCCGGCCTTGGGACCCTCCCAAAGACACCCACCCCCCTTGGGGCCATCCCGGAGGCCACCCAGGCCCTTGGGACCCTCCCAAGGTCCCGGGACCATCCCTAAAGCCTCCAGGTCTTGGACCCTCCCAAAGAACCCCCCCCCCCCAATCTAGGTCCTGGGACCCTTCCAAAGACCCCAAAGTCACTCCCCAGGTCCTGGGACCTTCCCAAAGACCCCCCAGGCCTTGGGACCCACGCATAGACAAACCCCACCCCAACCCCCTATACCCTGGGACGCCTTCCAACCCACCATCATCTCGATGTACACCTTCGCTAATATTTTACTCTTTCAAGTTATTAGATACTCGCGCGAGACACGTGTCAGGGTGATGGCTTCCTCTCCCTCTTCCCCCTCCCCCTCCTCCCTCCCTCCTCCCTCCTTCCCGCCCTCCCTCCCTCAGGCACGGCAGTGCCAAGGAGGTTCTCATGTTTTTATCGCCGTTCTTCCTGAGAGAACGCGTGAGATGACAGGACCACCTCATTCCTCTTCTTCGTACGTTCGCTTCTTACGCGATAATGTTGGTGTTTTGGGGCGTCTGGGAACACGGGGGGAGGGGGGGGAGCCCTCAGCAATATCGTCGTCTTGTCGCCTTGTCGTCTCCCGTCGTGAGTCGACTTCTCTGTTGCAGCGTTTCACTATTTTTCGTCGTAAATCTTCTTCTTCTTCCTGACTCGTGAAATCTAGATGCGTAAAACGTATGTGTTTACTTTTTTTTTGTTTGGCCACATGACTGTCAGTTAGTCAGTCAGTCAGTGAGCCAGCCATTGTCCTTCGCCGAATTACCTGGTCATTTAAATGTTGTGGGGTTATATGCAGAGCTATGTTGTTCACTTTTATAAAGTATACTCCTTTTTCAGCACAGTTATTGAGACAGGCAACAACTTTTTAATGTGCCATTGTTATCCACTTTTGTAAAGTAGACTCCTTTTCAGTAGAGTTATTGAGACAGACAACAACAAAAAGACTCCATTTTAGCTGAGTTACTAAGACAGGCAACACCTCCTTTTTTTATACTTGCCAATTCGACCCAATGAAGATGTTTACAAAGCAGTCATAGGTATTGCCTAAGTAGATGTTTAAATGTTGCGCCTTAATTTACTGCTTTACCATTTTATTCAGTTTTGGCAGTTTACCTAATATATCCTCTATTTTGCCTTTTTAATAATTTTGGGCAGTTTTACCTAATATTTTCTCTATTTCCCCTTTTTATTCAGTTTTGGCAATTTTCCTAATGTTTCCACTATTTTGTATTTTTATAATGTTTTGGCAGTTTACTCAATACATTCACTACTTCGATTTTTTTTATTACTTTTTGGCAGTTTACTTAATACCTTATTATTTTGCCTTTTCAATGAATTTTGGCAGTTTACTCAATAATTTCACTATTTTACTTTTTTTTATTTAAGTCTTGGCAACATACTTCATATCTTTCCCATTTTGCCTCTTCTATCACCTGTCGAAATCACTTTCGGCGCCAATGACACGCACGCCTGTCAAAGATCTTCCCAAACACGGACTGTTTTCCGCCATCCATCTTGGCACGTTTCAGAACGCGCACTTATTAAACCAATGACGTCTCGGCGACGAAGCTATGATGTATCGGTGCTGTTAACGTCAGACTTATATCGTCCTCTTCCTTCCTCGGGTAACATATATAGATATAATAATATGCATGATCGGACTATTTTAATTTTGCTTCATAACTTTAAAAAAATAACATAAAGATAATGTAAAGGGGCGTGGCTTAAGTTGCCAATGAGACATAGGTGTCTTTTGTTTGTTCTTAAGTGCTTGTGAGTGAGTAGGCTAGTGTTGTGTACAGGCTGGGTGCTTGTTTGTTTGTTTGTGTGTGTGTGTGCATTAGGCTGGTATCGTATCGCCGTTCTTAGGTAATATATATATATAATTAATATGAATGAGCGGATTATTTTAAATTTGCTTCATGACTTAAAAAAAATTTAATGTAAAGGGGCGTGGCTTAAGTTGCCAATGAGACATAGGTGTCTTTTGTTTGTTCTTAAGTGCTTGTGAGTGAGTATGCTAGTAGTGTGCATAGGCTGGGTGCTAGTTCATTTGTGTGCGTGTGTGTGTATTAGGCTGGTACCGTATCACCGTTCATAGGTAATGCACACACACACACACACACACGCTATATCATTTCCTAACACCTTCATAATTCTCCATTTTATAACCATCATTTCACGACAGCTTCCGCTCAGCCGCCTACGTACACAACAGGCCAACTTTTCTTTACTTTGTTTCTTCGTCTCGTTGCTCTTTTATTTGTGGTGGGGTGGGGGAGGTGGGGGGGGGGACGTGCGGCATTTGCGTCCGAACGAGAACCCCCCCCCTTTTTTATCTTTGCTTGCTTATTTCTTTGTCTCTTGGTTTTTTTTTTATGGGGGCGTGTGGTTTTGGTTGTGAGGTCCCGCTGGGGGGGGGCGGTGGGGGGGGGGGGCGGGGGGCTTGGGGGGTGTTGTGTGGACACTTGCGTCTGTGAGACATGTCGCGAGATGCAACATCTGTTTTTGTATGGCCTTCTCCGTGATGGTCCCATTAGGAAAAGTTAGGACGTCACTGGAATGCTTTTGTGATTTCTCCTTCCTCGGAGCTGTTGCTTCGTCTGTCCTCTTCGGGGGGAAACTTTTAGTCAAAGTTTGCTTGTTGTTGTTTTAAGCTCTTGTGAGAGAGAGGAGAGGGGGGGGGGATTTATTTCTCCAGAGAGACACGAAAGAGAAAAAGAGAAAGAAACCCTTTAGTTCTTCCAAGGGAGAGAGAGAGAGAGAAAGCTTAATTTCGTCAGAGAGAGAGAGAGAGAGAGAGAGAGAGAGAGAGAGGGGGGGGGATTTATTTCTCCAGAGAGACAGAAAGAGAAAAAGAGAAAGAAAAACCTTTAGTTCTTCCAAGGGAGAGAGAAAGACAAAAAATTAATTTCGTCAGAGAGAGAGAGAGAGGAGAGAGAGAGAGAGAGAGAGAGAGATTGTAAGGAAGAAGAGCCTCCTTGATGGTACTAAAACACTCGTGCACTAATAAGCTATTTTTAAACTTCTGCGCAAAGTAAACTGCACCGTAACTTACGCAAGTGAATTAAACATACTTCCGCCGTCTATTTATTTATTTATTTATTTATCTATTTTACAACTGTGAAACTTTTGCGAGTGTTTTTTTTTTTTCTAATTCTGGCATCAAAGGCAGCGGAATCAACTTTTACGCATTACCTACGTTACAGGAGATATATATATATATATATATATATATATATATATATATATATATATATATATATATATATATATATATATTTATATATATAATATATATATATATATATATATATATATATATGTTTATGTATATATATATATATATATATTATACTATATATATATATATATAGATATATATATTATATATGTGTGTGTGTGGGTGTGTGTGTGTGTGTGTGTGTGTGTGTGTGTGTATTCGAACAAATAAAACACACATACAAACAGATATTTATTCTCACCTCCCATTTCCGCCATCTCTCCATAATCCGGCATCAGAGAGAGAGAGAGAGAGAGACAGACGACAGACAGACAGACAGACAGAGAGTGAAATGACCCGCACGAGGCTGCTAATAGCCAGCAGAATGAACTCCTCGTAAGGCCGCATTATTGGCAACATCATGCAACCCTCAAACGATCCCGGTTTTCAATATGTGCTGGGAGTCCGTGGGCGGTGCTTCTAGTGCAATATATTGCAGGTGGGCGCTTATGCCAATGATTTTTTTTTAATTATAGTTGGTCTGTTAACTAGGAATTATGTGCAGGTTTAATAAACGGGAAGAGTGGCCAGGTGAATAGGTAATAGCCCTTAGATGATATAGGTTTATCGGGTCTGTATATATATAATATATATATATATATATATATATATTATATATATATATATATGTGTGTGTGTGTGGTGTGTGTGTGTATATATATAAATACAGTATATATATATATATATATATATATATATATATATTATATATACGCACGCACACACACGCATATATATATATATATATATATATATATATATATATTATATATAGAGAGAGAGAGAGAGAGAGAGAGAGAGAGAGAGAGAGAGAGAGAATGTCAAATTGTTTCTTGTTCAGTTTTAAGCTCTCTCTCTCTCTCTCTCTCTCTCTCTCTCTCTCTCTCTCTCTCTCTCTCTCTCTCTCCTTTCATTAATTTTACTCTTTCATTTCACAGCTATATCGAAAAGAAATTGACAGTGTGGAGGAGAGAGAGAGAGAGAGAGAGAGAAACGTCTTTATCCGAGGGACCTGTCTCGGCGAAATACCAATTAACTATTTCCTCCCTCTTGGATGAACGCGTATGATGGAGATTTAATGCGTATATATAACCCCAAATTCATATTGAACGGTTATGCAATCTTAGAAGTCCCCCTCCCCTTCCCCTCTCCCCCTCCCCCTATCCCCTCACCCCCTCTCCCCTCCCCTTCTATTTTCCCACAAATTCTAATTCCCCCCTACCCCACAATTATTTCGGAATCTATTCAGTTTCTCACTGGGGTATCTTTTCCTCTCCCCTTCCTACTTTTCCACCCCCTCCCATTTTCCCCCCCCCCTATCCCCCCATACCCCCCTCCCTATCTTCTAACAATCCCCCCTACCCATAATTCCCCCTACACCTCTAAGTTCTTTCGTTTTAGATCGAGTGGGTTCGGAAATCAAGAATTCAAGGGCAAATTGAAAGGCCATTTCTCCCTTCCCCCTCTTCCCCTCCCTCTCCACGATCCCCTACCAGCCCCCTTTCCCCATACAATTCCACCCCTACCACCACCTTACTTATTTCCCCATCTCCCTTCCCACCCACACAATCCCCCCTGCCACCACTACCAATTCACCCCTACGCCCCTCCCTTCTTTCGGATTAAATCGAAGTGGGTTCCCGATTAAATTTCAAGGGCGGTCAAGTGTTATGGGTGGGTGGGTGGGAGAGGGAAGAGAAGAGGGTCTGCAAGAAATGATATATCTTCTGTGAAAACGTCAAATGAATCCTACCGGGGTTTTTTTTTTTATCTTTAAACGTTTATCAGAATGGAGGAGGATCTCTCTCTCTCTCTCTCTCTCTCTCTCTCTCTCTCCTCTCTCTCTGGGAGTTAATGTAATATGATAGTTATGGATTTGGCTGCTCACTCGTCCGATGATATTAAACAGGTAGCGTTGCTCTCTTGTCTCCTCGAGCACGCGCGCACGCACACACACACTCACTCACACACACACACACACTCACACACGCGCACATACATAATAATAATACTTTAGTTTACTGCTCGCACACAAAAAGACTTATTTTTACTTTATACATTGTTGTTTGTTTATATTGTCAGATATAATTATTTACACCCACCCACATATACAGATATATGTATATATATATATAATTATAATAATATTATTAAGAAATAATGGCAGAATTTACAGAATTGATTTTATACAAAATTCTCTCAATTCTTCTAAGATTATTTGTTTTTCTGGAGCACTGGTGCTCCTAAGTAGCTGTAAATAATAATAATAATAATAATAATAATAATAATAATAATAACTGGACCTTCCCGAAACACAGTTGAAATCCATTGTGAATCATTTTCCCGTAGGCATGCATGAGTGACCTAATGTACGTACATTATACGTTTCATTTGTGAAGTCTCTTTTGTGGTAAGAAAAAAAAAAGAGCCCCCCTTCAACAGCAACGCCCCCCCTCCCCCCCCCCTCCCCGTCCCCTTGTTATTCCGTGGGAATCAATGACCCACCAAAAAAAATATAAAATCGTACAAAGCCTCCATCCCTCGTTTTAATTAATTATGAAATTATATGACCTGTGTTCTGGCAATGAATGATTTTGTACGAGAGGTCACTGTATGAACGAATGTCAGGCAGTCGAGTTCAATAATGATTTGCATTTTTTTTTTTTTTTTTTTTTTTTTGTGGTGGATACGTTATGTGAGCTCTATCCTTTCTTACAAAACTTGGAGTAAAAGATATGAATTTTATTACATTTTCAAGCCTGTTACTGGTGCTTCATAATTACCTATCTTTCTTTGTGATCACAAACAACTGTAGGAATAACAGTCATCACTAACAACTAGGGGAGTAAGAGCTATCACAAACAACTGTGGGAATAACAGACATCACAAACAACTATGGGAAAAAGCGCTATCACAAACAACTGTGAGAATAGCAGACATCACAAACAACTGTAGGAATAATAGCTATCACAAACAACTGTGGGAATAAGAGCTATCAAAAACAACAGTGGGAATAACAGACATCACAAATAACTGTAGGAATAATAGCTATCACAAACAACTGTGGGAATAAGAGTCATCACTAACAACTAGGGGAGTAAGAGCTATCACAAACAACTGTGGGAATAACGGATATCACCAACAACTATGGAAATAAGCGCTATCACAAACAACTGTGAGAATAGCAGATATCACAAACAGATGTGGGAATAACAGATATCACCAACAAATGTGGGAGTAACAGACATCACAAATAACTGTAGGAATAATAGCTATCACACACAACTGTAGGAATAACAGACATCAAAAACAACTGTAGGAATAATAGCTATCACAAAAAACTGTGGGAATAAGAGCTATCACAAACAAATGTGGGAATAACAGACATCACAAATAACTGTAGGAATAATAGCTATCACACACAACTGTAGGAATAACAGACATCACAAATAACTGTAGGAATAATAGCTATCACACACAACTGTAGGAATAACAGACATCACAAACAACTGTAGGAATAATAGCTATCACAAAAACCTGTGGGAATAAGAGCTATCACAAACAACTGTGGGAATAACGGCTATCACAAACAACTGTTGGAATAACGGATATCACAAACAACTGTGGGAATAGCGGAGATCACAAACAACTGTGGGAATAACAGACAGGTCCGTCTGTGCTTTATGTTCCAACCTTGCAGGTTGGCTTTGGCTGTAATATATATATATATATATATATATATATATATATATATATATATATATATATACATATATATGTGTGTGTGTGTGTGTGTGTATATATATAATCATATGGCATTCTGTGCGCACACTTAAACTGTCCACGAATGTAACTTATTTCCTCTTCATTACTTACACCAGTAACAAGCTAGGAAATATAGTAAAATTCATAGTATCGTTCACTCAAAGCTTTGTGCCAAGGCTAGAGCTCATATAACGTATCCAACAACAAACACCCCTCCCCCTCACCACAAAAAAAAAAAGAATTATGAAAATAATATGAACCATTATCTAACTCGACTGACTGACGTTCGTCCTGCACAGTGACCTCCCGTACAAAAAGCAGTCATTAGCAGAACACTAGTCACAGCATTTCATAATTAATTGAAACGAGGGGGCTGGAGGCTTTGCACAATTTTTTTTTTTCATGTCATTACTTCCCACGGAATAACAGGCGTAGTGAAAGAGGGGGGGTTCTTTTAACCACAAAACAGACCTCAAATTGAAATGTATAATGTGTATAATGTATGTGCATAAGGTCACCCACGCGTACCTACGGTGAAATGATTCGCAATGGATATAAATTTTGTTTGTGAAGGTCCTGAAAATAGGTTTGTATATCAATACAGTTTTGATTATTATTATTATTGTTATTATTATTATTATTATTATTATTATTATTATTATTATTATTATTATTATTATTATTATTATTATTATTATTATTATTATTATTATTATTATTATTTTTATTATTATTATTTTAAAAGATCGTTTATTAGTAGTTATTAGTTATTATCATTATTATTATTTTTATTATAATTAAAAAAAACTTTATTATTATTATTATTATTATTATTATTATTATTATTATTATTATTATTATTATTATTATTATTATTATTCTAAAATACCCATCATTCACTGCAATGTGTTGTTAAATGTCAATTATATTTCACAATTTTTAATATCAATACAATTTCACTATTATTATTATTATTATTACTATTATTATTATTATTATTATTATATTATTATTATTATTATTATTATTATTATTATTATTATTATTATTATTATTATATATTAAAAGACCGATTATTCATCGCAGTCTATTTTTAACGTCAAAGTTATTACCAAAATAATTCATTGGAAATATTATCATCTCTCGCTCTATTTATCCATTCAAGATCTTATTTGCCAACCCTTTGATAAACACAACACGATATATACATCACTCACAACTCAAATAACTCGCCATTCTTCACCATTACGCGATCACTATCCTTCTGGAAAAAAAAAAACTTGGTCTTTTATCCACTATCATTTTCCTGTCTTTTTCCTTCTCGATGACATCCCATCCGATTCTTCAATTAGGAAGAGAAGACGTCATTTGCTTTTCCCCTCTTTTTGATGTCACTGAGACGACATCAGACCGAGAGCCTCAAGATGGAGCGATTTCGCCTTTTAATTATGCAGTCTTAGAATTCCCCGGTTTCATTCGCGTATCTGGAAGAGTCAATAATGTTCTGGGGTGGGAGTAGTATGGGAGATTTTTTTTTTTTAATTACTTTAATTTAGATTTTTTATTTTTTATTTATTTTTTCTGTTTGACTTTTTTTATGGATTTTCCTTTTATTTATTTGGTGAGGGAGTTGAATTGGATGGTGAAATACGTTTGTTTTTATTGTGTAAGGAATCGTCCTCTCTCTCTCTCTCGCTCTCTCTCTCTCTCTACACACACACACACACACACACACACACATATATATATATATATATATATATATATATATATATATATATATATATATATATATATATATATATATATAGATATATATATATGAGTATATATATATATAGATATATATATATATATATATATATATAATATATATATATGAAGATGTCCGGTATCGGGAAATGAACCCACGATACCACAAATATATATACATACATATAGAGATATATACTCTCTCTCTCTCTCTCTCTCTCTCTCTCTCTCTCTCTCTCTCTCTCTATGCATAAGTTTTGATGGCTCCGAAATGTAATCACTGGGTCGTCGAGTCACCGACGTATCTGCAGCGGCGCCAATGAAAAACGTATATACTTGAATTTTACCTTTGATCTCTGTTAATTTTCAATCTATATGTAAGAGTTTCCCTTTTAGGGGTTTTAACAACTCATGCACACCCTCTCCCCCACCCGGCTACAACCGGCCGCCCCCCCCCCCCCCCACAAATAAAAATTCATTAGGGTTCTCATTGGCCCTATGGGGGTCATGTTGCCCATCCAGAACTCTGTTTTTGTGGTTGGGTGGGGATGGGGTGTTTGACACACACACGCACACACACACACACACACTATATTATATATATATATATATATATATATATATATATATATATATATATATAATATATAATAAACCGTGCTAAACATTATTATATTCAATAATGAACAAGTGCTGGTAATACCATTACTCTGATATTTTCAGACAAACTCACATAACAATAGCCTCACTGTTCCTTGAGTTTTTTTTATTTATTTTTTTTTTATTATCATTTTAGAAGCTGACGGTTAAAATCACCAGGTGACATCGTTGAGCCACTCGTGATAGGCTGTTCACGCCGCTCGGCACCTCCCATTGGTTGCAATGGTATCGTCTGGCGATATTTACCGTCAACTCTAAAAAAACTAGACTCACAGACCCATGTCTCTTCCAAAGTTATGAAGCGATTAAATAGAAATTAATCCCCAGTTATTCAACTTGTTCTGTGTGTCAGTGTCTCTCAATTAGGATAATTCACATCGGTTATACACAAGCACCTTATATATATCACCGTCTTGAGCGAATATATCCCATGTTATTGCTCCGCGTGCAGAGAGACCCGTGGAAATAAATTCAATGTACCGCGATTTCAGTATGCATTTTAACATTACTATTAATATTGATAATATGAATAATATTAGTAATAATATCGATGATATTAATAATAATATTAATTGAAAAAGAAACCAACAAAAAGTTTTTGTTTGGTTCAATGATATTAATATTAATATTGATGATATTAATAGTAATTACTGTATGGCGGTGATATTTCTGTGGCTGGTAGCCAGTTACTGTAACAATAAATATAAATGCCTTATTTTATCATTATGTTCGCTGATGCGTTCAGACATATTTGGGCGTTGCATTAAAATGATGCTGGGTTCATCCAGCGATCTCTTTCATAAGAAATTAAGCTTACTATTTTAATTACAAAGGAGAATCGAGACTCTTAAAACCTTATACTTAAACTCGCATTTGAAAATAAGTAAACAAAATGCGGGAAAATCATCGACCAATATAAAAGAGGGTCAGATCATATTTAGATTTTTGTTTGAATTTTTTATCGATAAAACGAAAAGCCAGTGATAACAAGTTGGTAATGTAGGTTATATTTCTTATGAAATGAGAAATAAAGAAAATAATAATCTGAGAGGATAAATTGCGATCCCACTCGGTCGAAGGCAATTGAATAACTAGGAACATCCCCTCGTAACTTCAGACTTAACAAGAGAGAGAGAGAGAGAGAGAGAGAGAGAGAGAGAGAGAGAGAGAGAGAGAGAGGGCAATTTAAAAAGCTCCATCACCTCGTAACTATACACTGACGAGAGATAGATAGAAAAATAATTTGCTTCCTTTCGTATCCGTAGAACTGACGTGAGAGAGAGAGAGAGAGAGAGAGAGAGAGAGAGAGAGAGAGAGAGAGCAATTTAAAAAGCTGCATCCTCTCGTAACTATTAACTGACGAGAGAGAGAGAGAGAGAGAGAGAGAGAGAGAGAGAGAGAGAGCAATGGAAAAATAAGTTGCATCTTTACCTAACTATAGACTGACAAGAGAGAGAGAGAGAAGGATTGTTGTGGGCGGCAGAGAGTGTGTGTGTGTGTGTGTGTGGGTCGTGTGTATGTGTGTGTTTCTGTGTGCCATGTTAATTTGATAAAGGGACGAGCCCAGCCACAAAGGGTAGATCTGAGAATGAAGGCAGGACCGACAAAGGGGGACACAGAACATTCCTCCTCGTGCGTTATTAATTGCTTTGATTCACATCCCGTCCTCAACAGCGGTTTCGGGGAACGAGGCGTCGTTGTTTGTGTTGTAATGGGTCATGGTTCGCTGGGGTGAGGAGGGTACGTCCCAACGAAAGTTAAAAAAAAAAAAAAAAAAAGTACTATACATGTTGACAATTTATTGCATACACATCGCAAACATGTTGTATACAAGTCGGCTACTTAACGAACATCTTGGCAACTTGCACACACACATCACAGACATGTTGGACACAAAGTCAGGCAGTTATAGGCCATCAACAAACCTCGCAACTTCTTGCAAAAGCATCGCGAACATAGTGGATCGAAGTCAACGACTCTTGGGTCTTGAAAACATGTCAGCAACTTGTTGCACACACACAGACGCACACATCACGAACAAGTTGGATAGAAGTCAGAAACCTATTGGGAGATGTAAACAGTGCTTCATACGATTACCCAGCATTTGTTGAAAACTCTCTCTCCACTTACTGTTATATACACGTCAGCAACTTATCGCATACACATCACTTTGAAAACATGTCAGCAACTTAATGGTAATTCTCAGTATGACTTCATACGATTATCCAGCATTTGCTTAGAGGTTTCTCCACTTGCAATCGTCGATTTGTTATTAACCTGTTGGAGATGCTAGTGCAATAAGTTACGGACGTGTGTTGATGACATGTTCTAGGCAGAAGTGTGTTGATGACATGTTTTACTGTAGCGAGGAGACCACCATGAGGATACACAGAAATGCTGTTTGAGAGGACTCTCCTGGTAGGAGGTACTCTGCCATGATGACTGGAGCTTAGAAATGTTTTATTTATCTATTTATTTTTTCATTGTTTATTTATTTTTTTTTTTTGGTGGGGGGTCATTTCCATGGAGAACAATCTCTGTCGATCTTCACCCAAATTTCGTCTTGTCTGATGGAACGGGTCATCTTGTCTGTTTCATACTTCTACCCCAGTTTCACCAAAAGTCTTCCCCTCCTCCTCCGTTCACGAGATGTTTTCGACTATTGTCTACGAACAGAAAGGCAATTGTAGTTTTTTGAATATTTAGTAAAGATTCCAGGAACACAAATAACAAAATATAGAAAGAAAAATCGCTGTGAGAAATTAACAAAGACCAGAGACAGACGCATTTTTTATACAGAAGTTCCATCAAAAGAGAGAGAGAGAGAGAGAGAGAGAGAGAGAGGGAGAGAGAGAGAGAGAGAGAGAGAGAGAGAGAGAGAGAGAGATATTGGATGATGGAAGTGAGATTGCGAAAAGTGGGGGGTTGGGTGAGGCCTGTAAAAGGGAAACGCGTGTAAAAGGGGATAAAAGTAACGGGAGAAAGATTCTAAAAGGAAAATGAAAAGAGAAAGAGAGAGAGAGAGAGAGATGGGGGAAAAACCCCCCAGCTCTCACGGAAATAAAACCTGAAAGAAAATACAGTGGCATTGTAACCCAGGTCACTGTCGCGTCGTCCGCCATGTGAAATCCATCCTTTTTCGTGCACTCCTGCTCTTTTCTTCTTCTTCTTCTTCTTTCTTCTTCTTCTTCTTTCTTCCTTCTTCTTTCTTTCTTCTTTCCGCAAAACCAACCAAGGAGCATAACAGAATTTTGGTACTGCTGGGCTGCTGCTGCTTTGTAGGATTATGTGCTGTCTGATATTTCACTCTGCCTGTCTGTCTGTAGATATGAATATAACTTTTTACAGAGATTGTTGTCTTATAGGATTATGAACTCTCTGATATTTCACTCTGCCTGTCTGTCTGTAGATATGAATATAACTTTTTACAGAGATTGTTGTCTTGTAGGATGATTGAACTCTGATATTTCACTCTGCCTGTCTATCTGTAGATATGAATATAACTTTTTACATAGATGTTGTTGTCCTTTATTATGGAATTATGAAAACTCTGATATTTCACTCTGCCTCCTGTCTGTTTGTAGATATGCAATATAACTTTTTTTACAGAGAATTGTTTTGACTTGTAGGGATTATGTTACTCTTGATATTTTCACTCTGCCTGTCTGTCTGTAAATATTGAAATATAACTTTTTACAGAGATTTTTGTTCCTTTCTAGGATTATGGCTGCTTCTCTGATATTTTCCACTTCTGCCTGTCTTTGTCTGTAGATATGAATAAATTTTTTAAACCTTTTTGACTGATTGTTGCCATGTAGGATTATGTACTCTCTGATATTTCACTCTGCCTGTCTGTCTGTAGATATGAATGTAACTTTTTACAGAGATTGTTGTCTTATAGGATTATGTACTCTCTGATATTTCACTCTGCCTGTCTGTTTGTAAATATGAATATAACTTTTTACAGAGATTGTTGTCTTCTAGGATTATGTACTCTCTGATATTTCACTCTGCCTGTCTGTCTGTAGATATGAATATAACTTTTTACAGAGATTGTTGCATTGTAAGATTATGTACTCTCTGATATTTCACTCTGCCTGTCTGTCTGTAGATATGAATGTAACTTTTTACAGAGATTGTTGTCTTATAGGATTATGTACTCTCTGATATTTCACTCTGCCTGTCTGTCTGTAGATATGAATATAACTTTTTACAGAGATTGTTGTCTTATAGGATTATGAACTCTCTGATATCTCACTCTGCCTGTCTGTCTGTAGATATGAATATAAAACTTTTTACAGAGATTTTTGCTTTGTAAGATTATGTACTCTCTGATATTTCACTCTGCTGTCTTGTCTTGATATGAATGTAACTTTTTCACAGAGATTGTTGTCTTATAGGATTTATGAAAACTCTGATATTTTCAATCTACCTGTCTGTATGTAGATATGAATATAACTTTTTACAGAGATTGTTGTCTTATAGGATTATGAACTCTCTGATATCTCACTCTGCCTGTCTGTCTGTAGATATGAATATAACTTTTTACAGAGATTTTTGCTTTGTAAGATTATATACTCTCTGATATTTCACTTCTGCCTGTCTGTCTGTAGATATGAATGTAACTTTTTACAGAGATTGTTGCCATGTAGGATTATGTGTTGTGTGATATTTCACTCTGCCTGTCTGTCTGTGGATATGAATGTAACTTTTTACACTTATAGTTTCTTTGTAGGATTATGTGCTGTCACACAAGTACTGTTACTCTGTCTGTAGATATAAAAATGTAACCTTTTACAGAGGTTTTGGTTGGTAATGCTGTTGCTTTATAGGATTATATACAGTCATATATTTCACTCTGTTAGTCTGTAGTAAAAATGTGACTTTTTACAGAGACTTTGGTCGGTACTGCAGATGTTTTGCAAGATTATGTGCTGTCAACGCGTGTTACTCTGTCTATATATACAGTTTTTGTATACCTATTTGACTGATTTATATATATATATATATATATATATATATATATATATATATAAATATATTTAAATATATATTTAGATATTCAAAGAAAGCTATTAGTTCAAGAAGCACAAAAAACACAATTTAATAAAAGTTCTCTTTATATAACACCTAGGAGAACAGATAACACTTCTGTGTGGTCGAACAACTGAAGAAGGAAATAATATAATATATATACTATATATATATATATATATATATATATCTATATATATATATCACATATACATATACATATCTGGTTTGGCTGCAGGTTGTTAATGATCGTTCCAGGTACCTGGCTCCCCCGAGATATTTTTTTGGCTACTTCTACGGAGCGGGGGATGGGTTATCTACGAAATGTTGGGAATCTCTCTCTCTCCTCTCTCTCTCCTCTCTCTCTCTCTCTCATCCTCTCTCTCTCTCTTTCTCTCTCTCTATCTATCTATCTATCTTATCTATCTCTATCTATCTATCTACCTTGGAATCTACAGCCCTGGTGCCCCATCTCGCATTCTACTTTAGCGGAAGAACAAACACGCCAGATTACGTTGAGGTTCGGAGTTACAAGATTTACTTTGGGTCGGTCAAACAGAAGAAATCCTCCAAGGCTTATCTAAGGGTTTGTGAAAAAAAAAAACCAGAAGTGATTTCAGTCATACGTAGTCTACTAGGATGGGATACTAATAAAAATGTTTTATAAAAGGCAACTTGGATGTATTATGTATTTATGTTTGTATACAAACATCTTTATTTGATACAGTTGCAGTATGGGTAATGTTTACTGATGGCAAACCTCTATATCCTTTATATATATATATATATATATTTTTTTATATATATATATATATATATTAGATATATATATACATATATATATACATATATATATTATAAATATATATTATAAATATAGAAAAAATAAAGATATATATTTATATATATATAGATATATATATATATAGAATATTTATAATTATATATATATTATCTATATTTATATATTATATATATAAATAATAATAAATTAATATATATATATAGATATATATATATATTCTAGATGTGACTTTGAAGGAACTTTTAATAAATTATGTTTTTACGCTTCTTGATCTAAAAGCTTTTTTCATTATTCAAATTTATTCCCAGTTTTATTTATTTATTTATTTTGCATACAATTTTGTGGTTGTGTAAATCGTATATTCTATATGTTACTTCAATCATTTTCAACAGAATTTCGCCGTCCATATTAATTTTTGCTCAGTTTACATATGTTAATGTATTTTATTCTGGAAACTTTTAGAATTTAATTTCAGTTGATGTATACAATGTCAATATTGTTCTAGACTCGGAACAAATTCTGTAGACAAGTTTTTTGTTCTATTTTCTTCGGAATGTTATTAATTATATTTTTTTCTTCGTGGGAGTGCTAAAAGACACTTAGCAACCCCCATTAATAATTAGATAGTAAGAAAATTATTGAGCCGAAAATTGATCAAATAATATGAAAAAAATAAGTAAAAAAAACGATCTAATGACCTTTTTAAAAATACACGCCCTGTGAAAAGACAAAAAAAAACTACCCTACGGTTTAACATATTGAACCAGCTCGAAACTCTATCTACTGGATCTAATCTCACCCTTTAATAAATAAAAAAAGAAACAACAACTCACTGAGCATGCGCAGTAGTTCATAGGGCATTACAAAGGATTATGAACCTTAATTACTGTGGGCTTTAGTACGGCTCTCCGAAGCACCATTGGCTTCTCTGTTCGTTTTTTAAATCTGAACTTAAAAACTCATTTCCTCCCTCAGACAGTCCTAATCTCTCTCTCTCTCTCTCTCTCTCTCTCTCTCTCTCTCTCTCTCTCTCTCTCTCTTCTTCTTCTTCTTCTTCTTCTTCTTCTTCGACTGCCATGTTTTTCATTCTCCAATTTTCCCTCAGACGGTCCTAATCTCTCTCTCTCTCTCTCTCTCTCTCTCTCTCTCTCTCTCTCTCTCTCTCAGCGAGATCGTTTTAATTCGCTATTAAACAGCGCAGAAGGTCTAATCTTCGAATATGATTACAAAGTTCGGAATGATCAGGTGTGTTACAGAGCGTGATGATGATATCATCTATAGTCATTTTGTGATGGATCTTGATTAGATCTTTAGATTACACTGATTTGGTATTGATTATTATTATTATTATTATTATTATATTATCTCGATGGTATAGAAAATGCATCTCCTACGTACATAATAATAATAATAATAATAATAATAATAATAATAATAATAATAATAATAAATATAATAATAACAATAATAATAATAACAAGCCAATGCACGGACAATACATGAGACAGACTAAAGAACTAGCCAGCGATGACACGCGACAAGATCAGGCCCTGAGAACCAGATATATCCAAAGAACGATAGATGGAAATAACATCTCTCCCATATGTAGGAAGTGCAATACGAAAAATGAAACCATATAAACACATAGCAAGCGAATGCCCGGCTCTTGCACAGAACCAGTACAAAAAAGAGGCATGATTCAGTAGCAAAACCCTCCACTGGAGCCTGTGCAAGAAACACCAGCTACCTTGCAGTAATAAGTGGTACGAACACCAACCTGAGGGAGTGATAGAAAACGATCAGGCAAAGATCCTCTGGGACTATGGTATCAGAACAGATAGGGTGATACGTGCAAATAGACCAGACGTGACGTTGATTGACATAATCAAGAAAGTATCACTCATTGATTGTCGCAGTGCCATGGGACACCAGAGTTGTTGAGAAAGAAAAGGCAAAAAAAAAAAATGGATAAGTATCAAGACCTGAAAAATAGACAAAATAAGAAGGATATATGGGATATGCCAGTGGAAATTGTACCCATAATCAAGGATCACTAGGCTCGATCCCAAGATCCCTGAAAAGGAATCTGGAAAAACTAGAGGCTGAAGTAGCTCAAGGACCTCATGCAGAAGAGTGTGATCCTATACGACGGCCGCAACATAGTAAGAAAAGTGATGGACTCCTAAGGAGGCAGGATGCAACCCGGAACCCCACACTATAAATACCACCCAGTCGAATTAGAGGACTGTGATAGACAAAAAAAAAAAAATAATAACAATATAATAAAAAAAAGAATTATCCACAAATATAATTATGAAGTATCGTTCAATGTTAGGCGTCAGTAGCAGACAACGCATTAGTGTAAAAGCAAGGCGTGATCTGGCCTCCAGCTTACTCGGGACACGTGCTAAAATTCACGGTCATAATAGAGCCTTGTTGTTTCACCAACGAAAATGTAAGTAAATACGCTGTATTTTATTAGGAATAATTATAATTTTTCTGTACTGTTTAACAGCTAAGTAGCGTGTTGGCTTACGCCCCGAGTAAGCGAAAATCATACCTTGAAAAATTTTTATTCGTTACTCCGCCAAAGTAACGGATTAGAGAACCATTCCGTAACGTAACGCGTTAAGCACTCTTGGGGTGGGGGGTGGGATTTATAACGCATTCTGACGAGTAATCCTTCTAAATCCTTTTGATAAACTGGCCTTACTTTCCTTCATGGATTTATTTCTTTTTTTTTTATTTTGTATTCATTCATTTTTCCTACTATACCCCCTCCTTCTCCTCCTCTCTTCTTCCTCCTCCTCCTCTTCTTCTTCCTCCTCCTCCTCCTCCTCCTCTTCCTGCACCTCCTCCTCCTCCTCCTCCTCCTGCACCTACCTTCTCCTCCTCCTCCTCCTCTCTTCTTCCTCCTCCTCCCCCAACTCCTCCTCCTCCTCCTTCCTCCTCCTCCTCCTCCTCCTCATCTTCTTCTTCCTCTACCTCTCCTCCTCCTCCTCCTCCTCCTCCTCCTCCTCTCCTCACCTGCACCTCCTCCTCCTCCTCCTGCCTCCTCTCTTCTTCTTCTTCTCCTCCTCCTCCTCCTCCTCCCTCAGGAGAGACAACTTGCATCATACCACCTACTATATCTTCTCCTCCTCCTCCTCCTCCTCCTCCTCCTCCTCCTCCTGCACCTCCTCCTCCTCCTGCACCTCCTCCTCACCTCCTTTTACTCCACCTCCTCCTCCTCCGTTTACCTCCTCCTCCTCCTGCACCTCCTCCTCCTCCCTGCACCTCCTCCTCCTCCTTTACCTCCTCCTACCTCCTGCACCTCTTCCTCTTTACCTCCTCCATCCTCCTTTCCTCCTCCTCCTCCTCCTGCACCTCCTCCTCCTCCTTTACCTCCTCCTCCTTCCTGCACCTCCTCCTCCTTCTGCACCTCCTCCTCCTCCACCTCCTCCTCCTTTACCTCCTCCTCCTCCTTTATTTACCTCCTCCTCCTCCTGCACTCCTCCTCCTCCTTCCTCCTCCTCCTCCTCCTCCTCCTCCTCCTCCCTCAGGGGAGACAACCTGAATCAAACGTGGTATGTGAAATGGCCGATGAAAGTCTGAAAAAGCTGACAACCTAATTTCCAAAAATATTCCAAAAATAGTCTATTCCGACCGAGGTTTTTTTATGTCTCTATTAATGGGAGGACATTCTTTTCATAGTCAACTGGATGGAAGCCTGGGGCATGGGAATTTCGCATATAATACTAATAATAATAGTATTAATAGTGATGATAATGATATCAGTATTAATGATAGTCACTGGCAGTGTAATTCAGCTCATTATGGCTTGATATATATAATAATTATGATTATGCAGATCTACTCATTTGTACATCTGGCTATTTAATAATAGTATGCCGCCAAAAATATAATAGATTAATATGACAATAAGATACAGTATTAATGATGGTAACTGGAGTAATCAGCTCATTATGATATAATATAATAATATGATTATGAGAATACTCATTGTACTGCTATTTGAATAATAAGTATTGCCTGACAAATAATAATAATAATAATAAAATAATAATAATAATAATAATAAAATAAATAATAATAATAATAATAATAATAATGATAGGCCATTCAAAGCGACCGGAAATTGATCTAGGAAAGTAACCTGAGAATACATTCTTAATTTATGTAACCACTATTTTTATATATTTATATATAGTTTTTTTAAAGGCAATGAAATTCTGCTTTTTCTGATCCAACAATGTTTTGGAATATGTTTTGCAGGCTTTTTTTTTTACCAACCTCCTCCTCCTCCTCCTCCTCCTCCTCCTCCTCCTCCTCCTCCTCCTCCTCCTCCTCCTCCTCCTCCTCGAATCCCAAGGAAAAGAATCGACCTTCAATCCCATCACCACAGCTCATTCCTAATTAAAAGACGCGTCTCATTGTTGGAGGGAGCCTAATCGCCTACTTTATCTCGTAGGCCCTTGAATACTAATTACTCTTGGAAAGATATCACCCCCCTTTGTCCCTTCCAGCTTTATTTATCATTCTGCCTCTGTCCTCCGGTATCTTTTCACCTGCTAAATTCGGTGTTATTTACAAGGTAATTATTACAACGTTGAAAAGAAAGCGGGAGTAGACCTATAAGTTCTCTTTTCGTTTCAGCGTTGTGACATAATCTTCTTATTTGTATTGGTTCATTAATCTCCCTATGTCCTTTGGTATCTTTCATGCGTCCCTTGGTATAAGTTCATTCTCTCAAAAGTGAAAGGGAGGTTGGATCTTACATTCATCTCTAATATTAATTCTTTCTCCACAAAAGCAAATCTTCGTTCTTTACGTAGAAGTTAAAATCCCTACGTAAAGAACTTGGGGTTTGTATACTAGAAAAAAAATCGCTCGTTATCCAAGAACTATCAAATGTTAATAACCAGACTGACAGTTTTTAACATCTTTTTTTAAAAAGGGTGTAGAGTGAACTATTTCATCTTTTTCATTGTAAAGGTTAATTGAATATCTATAGATGCTGTGTTTAAAATTTTTCATTTCTACGCCAGATTACTCCTTCGATCAAATAGTTTAGAAGGCTTGTTCTTCTACGAGTCGTCACAGGAGCTTGTACGTTCGCTTAAAGGTCGTCGAAGTTTCTTATGCGATAAGATAGGTTCCTGTACAGGTCGTAGAAGGTTCTCATGCAGGTCGCCACCGGTTCTTATACAGGTCGTAATAGGTTTTCGTACAGGTCGTCACACTTTCTTATACAGGTCGTAATAGGTTCTCATACAGGTCGTCACCGGTTCTTATACAGGTCGTGATAATTTCTCATACGGGTCGTCACACTTTCTCATACAGGTCGTAATAGGTTCTTCTACAGGTCGTCATAGGTCTTTATACAGGTCGCCAAAGGTTTAAAAAAAATTATCAAACTCTAAAAATGAATTGTTTACGTTAACCAAAACGAAATGGAATAAATGATTTCAAGAATTTTGGCCTGATTTTTTTTTTCTTTTTTTCAATCCCTAATAAAAAATTCACCTTTTAAACTGCCTTTCTCATTTTATAATCTTTTCCATGAGGGGGCACTAGGATGCAAAAAAAAAAAAGAAAAAAAATTGGAGGCTTAACCTTTTTATTATAGATTTCTTCGAAATAGAATTAGGGGTATTATATTTTTCTGGGAGGGGTGAAATTTTATTTATAATAGCAAGAGTTTTTTTTTATGCAAATTCTGCCTGGACGGTATTTTAACTCCAGTTGGGAAATATTCTGCGTTGTTGTTCCAGGTGGTAATTTCATTTTGATATTTCTAATATATATCTGACCAAAAGGGGCCTGGATAGTGTAATGTTTTCCTTGATATTTATATTAAATTAAAAACTGATTTTATGTTGACTACGGCTTCACATATACAAGGACTTCCATGTCTCCCGTTCTGATCCTAAAAGGATTGGGTGATGCCATCCTAACAAGAAACTCTTGGAACAATATCCAAAGTAATTGTGGTAAAAGAAAAACTGAGAGTGTTAGACGTACAATGAGAGAATCTTCATCTCAGTTTTTTGGAAGATTGGCAAGTAGATTTCCAATTCTTTCGCCGTGTTGAACGTTGATTCAAAATGCAAAATAAGCCGTTTCTGAAGTATTTCAGATTATTTTTTCATTGGTGTTATTTTCCTTTGAAAGGTAATTTTATCAAGGCATAGAACGTTTGTAGAATTTATTTTTGGATAAATTAAGTAAAGCAGTTTTAGGTGTCTAAGCTTTGCTTACGAGTTGTAGTGTCACAGAAATTGATGTGAATGCTTTGATTATGTCAGTAATTATTATTATTATTATTATTATTATATTATTATTATTATTATTATTATTATTATTATTATTATTATTATTATTATTGCTTGAACTCTTAATACTAGCTTTTATGGAATTTTGCTGAACACCACAACTTATGAAATTCATACGAGAAAATATACTACAATCATAATAGCTAATGTGTAGAGAGGAAAAAAAAACACATTTCAGTCCCTTTAAACTCTCTCTCTCTCTCTCTCTCTCTCTCTCTCTCTCTCTCTCTCTCTCTCTCTCTCTCTCTCAGTTAATGGAATTATCACCGAGAGACATCACCATTCGTTATGTAAATGCTGCTGCTGATGCTGATGTCAGCTGATGTCATTCGCGTGTTTAAATCTCTTCCCCGAAGAATCTGCAATTTGCATTTTATACGAAATTGCCCCTGAAGCCTATTCTCTCTCTCTCTCTCTCTCTCTCTCTCTCTCTCTCTCTCTCAGCTGGGGAAACTCAGGGAAGTATTAAGGCTATTGGGGGATGAGTGGGAGCGGGGGTGGGGGCGGGGGGGATGACGAAGGAATTCTTTCCTTCGTATTGAGCGCATTTTGCCCTAAAGCCGCGTAGCTTTTGTTGAGACTGGTCGGAGTACCTTGTAGTTGCAGTCTTAAATCGCCTCTCTCTCTCTCTCTCTCTCTCTCTCTCTCTCTCTCTCTCTCTCTCTCTCTCTCTTTTGTTCAACAACATGTCTATCATGGATAGACAATGTTATTAAATCAAGATTGAATGTACAAATAGTTGAGGATGAAGAAGAAGAGGAGAAGAAGAAGAAGAAGAAGAAGAAGAGGAAAACGGCAAGAGAAGTAAACAAAAATGAAATGACAGAAAAAAAATAAGGAAAACAAAGAACAAGATAAAAGTATGGATGCAGAGATACTCATTGATACTACATATGAGGCAATAAAGCAGCATACCTACGAAGAAATAAATACGATATGACACAGAAAAGCAAATCCCGAAGAGGCTCTACCCAGATCTATACAATGACGGGAAAGAGGAAAAAATAGACAAGAAAGACAAAATCTGCAACCTTTTGAAAAGAGGGAATTGCAGATTTTGGAGAAAGATGTTACTACAACATCCTAAGATATGTCAAAACTATGAAATATATGGTAAATGTGCATACTTAGATGGATATGGGGATGATTGCAGAGATCTGCATCCAAAAATATGTAAAAACATAAAAGAAGGAAAAGGATGTAAAGTTCGACACAAAAATGCAAATATATGCACCCTGTAGCCATGAATCATAATCAAATAAATAACCAACCAAGTAATAAAATCCAAAATAAGAAAGAAACAAATAAAGAGAGAAATCAAGAATATCAGGTAAAGAGAAAAGCAAACCACCAATGAGATATGCAGAGGTGTCAGCAAAGAATTTCAAAGCATCAGATCCGAAATTCTACTCAAGAGATAATAACTGTATTTATTATGCAAGAGGATTATTGCAGAAACGGAGAAAAATTGCAGATTCAGACACAAATGGAATAATTATGATGAAGGAAGATCAAATATTATGGAAAAGTTGGATTTTTTAATGTCAGAATTTCTGGAAATGAAAAAAAAGAACAACATACCAGAACAGGAAAGAGACATGGGAAAAACAATCCTTATTACTATCAGTATTAAATGAAGGAGAAAACACGCAAACCATCATAGTGATGAATGCGCAGGGTTTAGTTACGAGTAACTCAAAAAGAAAAATAGAGTACTTAGAAGAAAAACTAACCCAAAATGAAAGAAAGCAAAATAGATATAATGAATATAAGTGAAACCTGGTATTCCCAAGAGACTGGGAATGATGATCAAATAAAAGGGTTCCAAAAAATTATAGATCAGATAGAAAAAAATAGGAAATCAAGGGGAACCGCAATATATGGGAAACAAAAACAAAAAAACAAGGAAAAAATATATGAGAAATATAGTAACTCAGAATGTGAACTAATAGCGGTAGAATTTGAATCTGAAAAATTGATGAAACATAGTAATATATAGACCTCCTAATACTAAAGAGTTTGACTTAATAATTGAAAAATTGGATGATATATGTAGAAATCACAAGGACTGGACTATTCTCCTATCTGGTGACTTCAACTTTCCTTTCGTAGAATGGAAAGAACGAATAGGAGATTGTGGTTGTACTTATACATATAAAAAAGAGAGTAATAGTAGTGCAGAAGATAAGAGGCAATTTGAAAAGATATTAGATATGCTACTAGAATACAACATTCAACAAATAAATCACCTGCCAACAAGAAAGGAAAATACTTTAGACCTAGTATTTGTGAACGAGATGAATTATGTTAAAGAAATAATAGTTTATAATGCGAGTATTTCAGACCATAATGTCATAGAATTAACAGTTCATTCCAAAGCAAGTGAAAATAGAGATAAGCAAGAAATGAAAAGTGGGAAGGATATGGAAAATACAACTTCTACAGTAAAAATATAAAATGGTCAGAAATTAATGAAGAATTAACAAAGATTGGGATAACATTTTCGTAAGTGATGACATAAGGGTAAATACGGAGATATTATATAAAATATTGGAGATAATAGTGGAAAAATATTATACCGAAGAAGAAAAGGGAAAACCATCATTCATGCATACCAAGAGACAGAAGAATCTTGTTCCAGAAAATCAGAAAGTGGAAAAAAAGGTCTTGCAAAAGAAAAAAATGCATGGAAAGTTATAGAACTAAAAAGTAAGATAGAAAATGCGAGATTATACAATCAAAAGAAAATGAAAAACGGGACTTGGAAGAAAAAACCCTATTAAATATCAAGCAAAACCCCAAACTATTATACTCATATGCGAAGAAGATGAATAAAAGAAGAATAGAAATAGGCCCTCTGAGAATTGAAGGGAGATTAACGAATGAAAAAAAGGAAATTTGCAACATACTGGCAGAACGATATAAGAGAGAATTCACCCCTAGAATAGATAATGAAGATAATGATATAGAAGTAAGGGATGAAAAATAGTGAATATTTAGCTGACATAGATATTAATGAAGCTGATATTGTGCAGGCTATTAATGAAATTAAAAATGGAGCTGCTGCAGGGCCCTGATGGAATTCCTGCTATTTTGTTAAGAAAGTAGTTCATTCTATCGCAAAGCCACTTGCAATATTATTAAGACAAAGTGTAGATACAGCAAGATATATGATGAGCACAAATTAGCGTATATTACCCCTACTTTCAAAAGTGGATCAAGACTAGAGGCAAGTATTATAGGCCTGTGAGTCTAACATCACATATAATGAAAGTGTATGAAAGGGTAATGAAGAAAAATATTATGAAACATTTAATAAAAAATAATTTGTTTAATTTATAAAGGACAACATGGTTTCGTACCCGGAAAAAGTACACAAACCCAACTGTTAGTCCACCGTGAAAACATATTCAAAAATATGAAAAGCCGGAAAACGGAAATAAACAGATGTGGTTTATTTAGACTTTGCAAAAGCTTTTGATAAAGTAGACCATAATATATTAGCGAAGAAAATTAGAAAACACAATATCGTGGATAAAGTAGGAAGATGGTTAAAAGAATTTTTACACAACAGAAAACAGATAGTTATTGCAAACGACGAGAAATCGGATGAAGCCAAGGTAATATCCGGTGTGCCGCAAGGTACGGTGTTAGCTGCAATACTGTTTGTTATTATGATTGAAGACATAGACAATAATGTTAAGGATTCGGTAGTGAGTAGTTTCGCAGATGACACAAGAATAAGTAGAGAAATTACTTGTGATGAAGATAGGAACGCTCTACAAAGAGACCTTAACAAAGTATATGATTGGGCAGAGGTAAATAGGATGGTATTTAACTCTGATAAATTTGAATCAATAAATTATGGGAGACAGAGAAAGAAAGCTATATGCATATAAGGGACCTAATAATGAGACCATCACATAAGGAAGCAGTTAAAGACCTTGGTGTGATGATGAATAGGAACATGTTATGCAATGATCAAATAGCAACTCTGTTGGCAAAATGTAAAGCAAAATGGAATGTTGTTACGGCACTTCAAACAAGAAAAGCTGAACACATGATTATGCTTTATAAAACATATGTTCGTAGTCCACTTGAATATTGCAATATGATATGGTACCCACACTATCAAAAGGATATTGCACAAAATAGAGAGTGTACAAAGGTCCTTTACAGCTAGAATAGAAGAAGTTAAGGACCTAGACTACTGGGGAAAGACTACAATTCTTAAAATTATATAGTATGGAAATTGGAGAAGAGAAACGCTACATGATAATTCAGGCATGGAAACAGATAGAAGGAATAGCAGAAAATATCATGGAACTAAAATATCAGAAAGAGCAAGCAGAGGTAGATTAATAGTGCCCAAAAATATACCAGGAAAAAATAAGGAAAGCACACAGGACATTAATCCACAATACGCACCAGCATCCGATAATGCAGCGTCTATTCAATTGCGTTGCCAGCTCATACTGAGGAATATATCAGGAGTGAGCGTAGATGTGTTTTAAGAATAAGCTCGACAAATATCTAAACTGCATCCCAGACCATCCAAGATTGGAAGATGCAAAATATACCGGAAGATGTACTAGGCAACTCTCTGGTAGACATTAGAGGTGCCTCACACTGAGGGACCTGGGGCAACCCGAACAAAAGATGTAAGGTCTGTAAGGTTTGTAAGGTAAGGTCTCTCTCGTTATGAGATTAGATTCCATCGAAGATTACCAGTTGACCTAACGAGTAATGTAAACATTTGGGAAAAAAAATCCTACTTCTTTTGTTTTTTCAATAATATGAGGCAAGTATGTATTCATTCTCCTGAAGCATCTAAATCATCCTCTTCTTACTCTTCTTCTTCTTCTTCTCTTCTTCTTCTGTAATCCAAAGTAGGGCAACAAATTCTTAGACCCGGGCCACCTCCCTTCTCATTAAAAGACATCTCTCGTTTTGAGGCGAACCACAGAGCTGTTTTGTAACCTAATTGCCAACTTTACCCAGCCAGCTTTTTGAATGTTAATCATTTTAGGGGAAGATAGGAACTTTCGCCTATTGTCTAGGACTTTGGGGGTGGGGGGGGGGCGTTCTCTCTGTCTCTGTAGGTCCTCCAACGTTTTGACCAATATCAAGAGTTTTGAAATGATTACTTTCTCAGTTGTCAGAGAAAATCTTTGTAATTTTTTTGGCAGTCAGTAGCTTCCTCCAAAGTTAGTGGTGTTATGATAAATCGTTGGTGAAACAACGCTCTAATTGACCGTAGGATTTAGAGCTTTGATTAAGCTGCAGGTCGGATCGCGCCTTGTTATAACTTGACCGTATTTGTGGAAAGAAAGTGTGATTTCTCAGGTTACAATTTTATTTATTTATCTATTTATTTATTTATGTATTTATTTATTTATTTATTCAGTATAAACGTTTCTCGTTATTATTATTATACGTAATCACTCTCTAGTTCATCAGTCATTTCTTTTTGCGTTGCCATTTCTTTTAAAGCTCCTTCCAACCCCCAGCCCCACCCGCCATCCCCCCCCCCCCCCCATAAAAAAACTACCTTCCTTCCTCTCCTTTCCCTCCCCAAAACCCCAAAAGGAAGTATTATACCGACGGAACATATTTTATTTTCTTCTTCTTATATATTTCTCCAGATAATTGATGCACTGCATGTCGAGGAACTGACTCGGTGGAAAGGCTGAGATTGATGATTCTGTTCCTAATATTTTTTACCGTCGTGGTTTTTTTTTTTTTTTTTTTTTTTTTTTTTTTTTTTTTTTTTGCTTTTCAGAAGTCTTTCTCTCTCTTTTACTGTCATTATCGTTTTGATATTCAGGATCTCCTAACGTTCGCCTTCCACAAGCCTTCGTAACTTAGTGTAATTCATTTCAGGATTTTAGAAGTCTTTCATTTTTACAGTCATTATTCCAAATAATTTCACCCTTAAGTCTTTGTAACCTAATATAATTAATTTCAGGCTTTTAGAGGAAGTCTTCCATCTTTGCAGTCAGTATCATTTTGATATTCAGGTTCCAAATATAGGACCCAAAGACTTTGTTACTTAGTATGATTCATGTTTTATCTATTCATTTTTAATTTGTTGATTTTTCCTAGTTTTCTGATAACTGATTTCTTTATTCTGTTTTTTTTTTTTTTTTTTTTACTTTCTGTAACTTATTTCAAATGACCACCTTATTCTTTGGAAGCTTGAATTTCAAGTCAGTTGCTCCTGTTGGGTTGTCCCATATGAATAGTGTTTATCTTCTGAATAATAATAATAATAATAATAATAATAATAATAATAATAATAATAATAATAATTAATAATAATAATAATAATAATAATCATTACACAGAAACCGTGCTCCCAGGAATAGCAGGGACAAAAATGTTTATTTTATTTTATGCATTTTTCTTCGATTTACAAAATGCGATTATGATAACATCAGCTGGTTCCTAAAACTTCCCATTCCGATAAAAAAAATCCATTGTGATATCTTATTTTTTATTATTTAGGCAGAAAAACACTCTAACATGGCTTGGATTTTTTACCAGCTGTCTTCGAAATAGAATTATGGGACAGTTTTTTTTCAGACATAACTTTGAAATGTGTTTTTTTTCCAAGCTGCTGAAAAATATTTGTATTATTTCATTTTGCAATGTCTAATTTTGTACGTACACGAATTATCCAGGTGCCTTCCCCTTTTGCATGACTGTTTACATAGTAATCTATGTACAATCGTGTCGTACAAACCTACGAATGAATACTATGGCACTAAGTCATATTACCCACTCGGAAGTTGCTACTAGATTTGGAACGAGAACCAGAGTTATTCTGACGTAAATAGGCTCATATTTTCAGCCAGTTTTATAGAGCTAACCTATTGAAATAAGATTTAACTTGATAAAATCCCCACAGGAAACCAAACACTTGTCTACGTAGGCCTATGCTATCAGATACCAGTAATGATTTCTCCCTCTACGTCTCTGGCTTGTCGGGTTAGATAAATAGACCATTCTTCTTCTTCTTCTATGTATTTTAAAATGGATGGCAGAGGGGCACGTAGGCATGAAAATCAAAATCTATATATGTGTTACATAAAAGAGGAATATATTAAGACAATATGTTTCTGATACCGTTGTGATGTGAGATGCTGTGACTTTCTTAGAATGTTGAAGTCATCATTTAACTTCCCTTGGGGACAGTGTTCGAGGTGACAAGCTTAGGAATGCTGACATGTCTTTTTGGGTGGCGTGATATCAAAGTTGCTGTCTTAGCAGGTCAGTGCGATGTCCTATTACTATGGGCGCTTGATACAGAGGCGACTTTTCAAACTGGTTCTAGGCAGTAACCTGGGTGTGGACAATGTGTGTGAGTTCGTGCGTGTGTGCGAGCTTCGTCCTTACAAAATGAGAATGTAGGATTACCATGAGGGGAGATCTGTACAAGAGAGGCGAGAAACCAAGATGGCTTCTGCAAAAGTATTTTTGAGAGAAGTGTTGTGAATACTGTGTTGAATGGTTAAGCATACTTATTTTAGCAAAAGTGTGGTTTGATTGTCTTTTGAATATTTATTTCAAAGATGTTCTATTTCATATGATCTTTTGATTTTAATCTTGTGCTTATCGAGGTGTTCTCCTCTCTTCTAACAGGCAGTTCTGAAGAAAGGGGAACTGATCTGAGACAAGGGGAACTGACTTAATTACTATGGTGTACTGTACTATGACTATGCCTAGTTTTATGACTAAGATAATGTTGGATTATTGGAGTAGAAATATGGAGTGGGGTTATCTGAGTTCAATCTTTCATTTTAATCTTTTTGTTAAGAACCTAAGTTTATTTAGCTAATACTTTGCTTTTAAATAAATGTATATTTTTGTAATTCACGACTCTGATTTAATAGCCTTAGGTAATGGAGAGGGGGGGCGTGTCGTGGAGAGAGATGAAGAGAGAGTGAGTGTGTGTTGCCAGCGCCTACTGCTCTGTTTCATTGCTACCTTTTAAAATAGAAGAACCGAGATCTAGAATCTCAGTTATATATGTACACTTTTAATGCCAGATTTCACTCTCAAAAACTGCAAATCTTATTGAAATGTTCTGTCAGCCATCAGGTTAGATAGATAGACTCTTCCTCTTCTATGATGTTTTAAAATGGATGGCAAAGAGGGGTACATAGGCATGAAAATGCTCATATTTGTTTTAGCAAAATCTATATAAGTATACTTTTAATGCCAGATTTCACTTTCAGAAACTGGAAATTTTACTGAAATGTTCTGTCAGCCATCAAGGTTAGATAGATACTCTTCCTCTTCTATGATGAAGTTCTAAAACGTACGGCAGGGAAAGAACTTTGGCTAGACACGGCGACTTTGAGAAATTAAATATCTGACTTTTTTTTTTAATCCGCCGCGTTCAGAAACCTTCCAGCGTCCTTTTGCTGCGAAGCTTTGATAACGAGTCAATAGAACGTTTTTCACTTTTGACGGTTGATTTCTTTGACCAAACAGCGAGACGAAAATTAAAACGTAATATTTAGAGAGGCAATTTAAGCTTTCCTTCCATCATTTTAATTGACAGGGGAAAGTCTTCACTGCCTGTGTGTATTTAAACGAATATTGAATATAGAGACCAGACCGTTTTTAATATTTTCACAAGATTTTACACGAGGATTGGTTCTATATTTTATTGTCTGAGGATGTTTTCTCGTTGATTTGATAAGCACTTGCATATATATATATACATATATATATATAATATATATTATGAGATATATATATATATATATATTTGCAAGAGCTTATATATATATATATATATATATATATATGTATATATATATTGCAAGAGCTT
>NC_061092.1:2288029-2323029 GCF_015104395.2 Macrobrachium nipponense | reverse complement strand
TATGTGTTTGATGTTGCTCCCATCTGGTAGCTTTATCCCTTCAGTTCTCGTTACTACTTTTTGCCTTTTTGTATGTTGACTAAGGCGCATTTTTCTATTCCAAAACTCCATTCTGATGTCCCCAGATACAATCCTTACAGTCTGGATTAGGGTATCTATTTCCTTGATGCTCTTACCATACAGCTTGATGTCGTCCATGAACATCAGATGGTTGATTTTGTTGCCTCTTTTCTTGAGTTGGTACCCGGCATCCATCTTCTGTAGTACTTTTGGTCTATGGGAATCATGCTACTACGAAGAGTAGTGGGGACAGTGAGTCGCCCTGGAAGATCCCTCTCCTGATATTAACCTCTGCTAGTCTTATTCCAGAGCTTGTAAGTATTGTATTCCAGTTGCGCATTGTATTTTTGAGGAAGCTGATGGTATTTTCCTCTGCCCCATATATTTTCAGGCATTCTATTAGCCATGTGTGTGGTATCATGTCGAAGGCTTTCTTATAGTCTATCCATGCCATGCTTAGGTTGGTTTTCCTTCTCCTGCTGTTCTTCATTACCATTTTGTCTATCAGGAGCTGGTCTTTTGTGCCCCTACACTTCCTTCTGCAGCCTTTCTGTTGGTAGGGGATGGTGTGTCTCCTCTAGGTAGTTGTATAGCCTTTCACTGATGATACCTGTTAGTAACTTCCACATTATTGGTAGGCAGGTGATAGGCCTGTAGTTACTGGCTATATTTCCCTTACTCTTGTCTTTTTGTACTAAGGATGTTCTTCCTGTGGTCATCCATTTGGGTGCTTGGTGATTTGAGATACAATGCTGGAGTTGTTCTGCTATTCGTGGGTGTAGGGCCTTGAAGTTTTTGAGCCAGTATCCATGGACTTCATCGGGACCTGGGGTTTTCCAGTTTGGCATTTTCTTTAGTTGGTGTCTGACTGTGTCTGTCGTGATGTCTGTGAATCTTTGTTTTATTCTCCCTGTTTCTTCTTCCTTGACTTCCTGGAGCCATGTTGCATGTTTGTTGTGTGATACCGGATTGCTCCATATGTTTTCCCAGAGTCTCTTACTTGGTTCGGCTTCAGGAATTTCTGGGTGGTTGTCTTCCCCTCTTAGTTGGCTGTATAGTCTTTTCTGGTTGGTTCCGAATAGTTTGTTCTGTTGGTATCCCTTATTCCTGTTCATGTACCGTTGGATCTTGTGTGCTTTGGCCTTAAGCCTCTGTTTTACATCTTCTATTATTGGTGGTTGTTTAGTCCCCTCTCTTGTACTTTGTATTTCTCGTTGAGTTCCTCCTTTGTTTTCTTGCTTCTTAGCCTTTTTTCTGCCATCTCTTTCAGTTTACTCAAGTCAGATCTCATCACCATGATTTGCTTTTCCAGGCGCCTTTTCCAAGGAGGTTGCTGTTGGGTTGGTTGTGACGGTGGTGTTGGTGTTCGAATCCCCATCAGTTCTGCTACTAATCTTGCTCCTGCATATGTCAAGTTATTTGTTTCTGTGATACTGGTGGTGTGTATTAGGCCCATTATTTCATTGACCTCACTTGTTTTCTCCCTTAATTTCTTGGTGTTGTAGGCTTTCATGGTGGGGATCTTTGTTCTCTCTGTATCTGGCTCCATCCATTGTCTAATCTTTTCTACCCATTCCGTCCTCTCTGTTACTTCGTCGGTGTTTCTTCGTGTGTCGTTGTTTGATACTTCATCCTCCCTGTCGTCTTCTGTGGCATCGTCTCTCAGTTCGTCTTCGTGTGACATTTCCCTTTCCAGTTCTTCTCTTTCTGTTGGGGAGAGCCAGTTCTTTTTCTTTATGTTCCTTACTTGATCTGCCAGCCTCTGCTCTGTGGGGTGTTATTCCTCTGATTCCAGATGTTGATCAATCTTCTTCTATATCCTCCCTCTCCGTCGGGTTGCTTCTATGTAGCATCTCCATATTTCCCTTATTTTCTTCTCTTGTCCATTTCTTCCTTTTTGCCTCTGTAGCTCCAATCTCAGGCTGTTGATTACTTTCGTTGTGGTGATCAGTTGCTGGATGACGACCTCCAAGTACCTGACCGTCTTCCCCTTCAATTGGGTTGAATACCTGGTTGCCGGACGAAGCTCCTCTGTTGCCAGAGGTTCCATTTACGTCGTTGTCGTTTATTCCTTCATTTCTTTCCATCATTGCTGAGTTTTGCTATTTAACCCATAGCTGGACCCTACCCCATCAGGGATAGGTACTCATTTACAGCTGAGTAGACTGAGGAAATTATGGTAAAGATCCTTTCCCAAGGAATCAACGCCGAGGAGAGCGGTCACCCATCCAACGACTGACCAGCCCCAATGTTGCTTAACTTGACTTAAGTCTATTGAAGACCTAACCAACTCCTCCACGGCGCCACATATTATTATTATTATTATTATTATTATTATTATTATTATTATTATTATTATTATTATTATTATTATTATTATTATTATTATTACACAATTTTGATGTAACGTTTCGACGTATAGACACAGAGAGATGAAAAGAGTTTTTTTTTTCCTTTCATTATTATTAATGCAACGCCACATAAGAGTTATTATGTGAATCATTAAAAAAAAGGGAAATCACTAATCTATTAAAAAAAGCCATTAAGAACTACGTGTCGTTGTAACGAGGTCCACTTGGTCCCGCCGAAATTCTCGCGTCTTTCATTAAAACTGAAAGTAGCTCGCTCTTCGTTTCCACTACCTTTTCCTGAAGTTAGTCGAGGGTTTAACCAATGTTGACACACGTTCCCCACCCCCTTTTTTTTTAAATGTTTCATGTGTCGTGGGAATTTAATTATCATTAATTGCTTTAAGAGGCTATTTAATTCCCTGTCTTGACATATGTTTTGCTTCCTTACCTTTAAATCCTGTTCTGGTGATGAGAGACTTCACGCACGCATGCGCGCTACAAGCACAGCTATGGGTCCTTTTAGTCCTGGTCTCCATTTTGCTATATCTTTGAACTGCTTTAATCCCAATCTGCCTTGGTTTCTCTTGTAAAGACCTAGACATTGATACTAGGAAGAAATGCACCATTATTTCTAGATCACTTGTAAACACATCGGTTGTCACTTCTAGATGGCCTTTTTATGACTAGTGAAAGACCATCGCTAGTTTTGCTATCATATGGAATAACAAAATAAACTGGCATAGCAAAATTTATAAACCCGGACCGAAGGGAAGGGGGCGGGGGTTGAAAAACTAATCAGCTGGAAATACTACCTAATTACTGCCTACAGATACTGACAAATATTTATTATAATAGTAATATTGGCATCAAAATACTTAACATTTTTGTTTGGTAAACCACCATGGTGTTGTCGCTATGTTCATTTGTGGTTGTGTATCCACACACGCTTTGGAATCTTGTCGCATACATTTCACGAACAGGTTGAAAACAAGTCGATGACAGTAAGTGGAGTACGTATCTCTGACAGAAGCACTGGTTAGGATGTCGATAACTGGCATTCAGCATGTTTGTGATGTGTTTATGACAAGTAATCAACGTGTTTAGGACATTTTATTTGTTTATCTATTGATTGGACACTAATTTAACAACCTGTTTGTGACGTGTATGCCATATGCCGTCAACGCGTTTATGACGTTATGACACATTGTAGACGTACCTTGAAAGTTAAAAAAAAAAAGTATTTAACTTGCGTGTGTATTCACGTGAAGGTGATTTAACCAAATATAAATTAAAAAAACAAATTAAATCGACATTTAAACCCACCGCTTAAAAATTAGCATATTCAGATATGCAAATAAAAGTAAGTAGATTCCAGCTTGCAAAAAAATCTACTTTTTCACTCCTTTGCCCGCACACTGGTCCACCATGGAATTACGCAGCGTTCCTGTTTTGGAACTTAATGAATTGTATACGAGATACGCGAGTTTCCAAAATGGGAATAGGGGGAAGAGGGGGTTGGTTCTAAAATGGGAAGGGAGAAGGGGGGGGGTGCCAAGTTATCAAAACTTCAACCTTTTAAAATGACACGAGTGAGGTTAGATTATGTTGTGATATTGATATGATTTTTTTTTTTTTTTTTTTTTTTTTTTGGTGGTTGGGTGGGCCCTTGGGCTTCACTCACGGTCAATCTACTCTTCTACTCCCGACTCCCCCCACCCCCACAACCCCCTCCCTCCCTCCCCTCATAGAACGACGACCGTGTTGTCGAAATGGAATACGCCATTTTAATATTGTATGTGATTTACGTTTTTGCTTCATTCAAACCAGTCACACGGGATCTGAGCAACGACTTTCATGGACAAGTTGAAACCGAGTGGATGTTTTGTCGAATAGGGTCCGACGTTGTATTCACAAACTCGCGCATGCGCGCTCGCTACGTCGCTTGCTTACAACGATCCCGATAAACACGTACAGAGGATCTATAGACCATTCATTGGCGTTTTGTTTTCAACATGTACTAGGAATCTATGGTCCTTTATTGAAATTTATTTTGAAGTGCAGCCAGATGGACTTAATCTTACGCCCTGCGCAAATTGGATCGCCGGTGTTTATCAAATGCGTTTTGTAGTAATGGGTTTAAATTCCATTTAATAACTTGAATGGCCCGGTCGCTCGTCCTATTGAGGACCGGGATTGGGCCAATTCGCCCGAATCGAGAATGCGTATATGCGTCCAGTAAAAAAATATATATATACACACACAAGTGAGTTATTTTACGTAGTTGAATCATTTAAAAAAAAATGGAATCCCGGGGTTTCTGAATAGTTGTATGATTTAATACAAACTTTCAATTTGTCATTTTCACATTTTTTTTTTATTATACAGTACTCGGACGGCTACGTACGACGACCTGCCCCGTAGATGGTGGGACCGTCAGGCAGCTCGCGTGGTGTACTTTGGTATTATTTAAACCCTATTCATATGCAATAAACCCACAGGTTTTGAAATTCAAACTTCCAAAGAATATGGCATTCATTTGTAAGAAGTAAACAGAAGACAGTAGGAAATACTGAAAGAAGAGATCAGTCAATTATGAGGGAAGAAGAATAAATGAACAAATTAATAAATAAATAGATAAAAATGCAAGTAATGGATACAAATTTCGAGGTTCCAATTACGCAATATCCTCAGTTAATGTAAATATTCCAACTTGACATGGTGCATCAAGGGTGAGACCTCAGTGCAGAAAACTAACAAAGCGTTACGACAGCTTTTGTTCACTTACACAGGAACCTCATCAACAACATATCAACCACTTTCAGTTGTGTCTTACTCTTCTACCCCTCCAGACTAGTTTTTATAGAGTAATGGAATTCAGACATTGAGAGAGAGAGAGAGAGAGAAGACGAGAGAGAGAGAGAGGGGCGGGGGGGGGGGGGGGGGGGGGGGGAGGGGAGGAACAGCCGAATTGGCGTTCGTGAATTATGACTAGCAAGAGCTGTGAGCAAGTTTGAACTCAAAGCTGCAGAACCATGTATTTCTCTCTTCTCTCTCTCTCTCTCTCTCTCTCTCTCTCTCTCTAGGATAAACTGAAACCATTACGATGTATTTATAGCATTCAAAGGAGCACTCTCTCTCTCTCTCTCTCTCTCTCTCTCTCTCTCTCTCTCGTTTACAAGCTGCAGAGGCAGCAAGCAGCAAGAAAGAAGCAATATATTTTTCCGTCGTGACTGCAGTGCGCCGCAATTTATCTGACGTGTAGCAGGCGAGCGAGGAAACAGATCTGCGTGTTTTACCGTGATGTTTTTGCGTCTGTTTAGGTCAGGTCAGGTCAGGTCAAGTCAAAGTCAGGTCAGGTCATCGCTGTCATTTGGACAGCAATTGTGTAAATGATGCTGATATCTTAATTTTTTTTAGGTTTAGGTCTCTCTGGGAGTTGGTGTATTTGGGCAATAGATATATATATAATATATATAATATATATGTATATATATAGATAATATTAATATATATATATATATATATATTAATATATAATATATATATATATATTTATATATATATATATGTGTGTGTGTGTGTGTGTGTGTGTGTGTGTGTGTGTGTATAATGCATTAAAACAAATAGGACCAAAGGAAACAGGAGCAAACGACACCCTCTCTCTCTCTCTCTCTCTCTCTCTCTCTCTCTCTCTCTCTCTCTCTCTCTCTCGCCAGTGCAAGCACACAATACCGCCTCACACGCTCCAGAGAGCCACTGGAAAGACGACGATGATAAGAGCTTCCAGGAACCTGGAAAAAGGGTCATTGTCAAGGCTATGGAAGGCCGATAGAGACTCTGGTTGTTGGATTGATTAGTGTGTATCCCCCGTTTCCAGAAGGGAGGAAGTAGGAAGGAGGCGTATTTCTCCTTTCTGAGGAGAGATTAGTCTCTTTCGGCGGTGCTTTTCAATATTCCGAGTGGTTTTGGTGTATAAGATGGCCCTCGGCTATTTTGGGGGAGTATCGGTTTTAAGAAAAGTGTCTTTGGGAATACGTTTGTTCATCCAAAAGATTTGAGATTAAAATACACATCTTATATCATGTCGTTCACGAAGACGCAGATTTTTATATCTGAAGCGTAATTCTCCTTCGTAATTCCTTTTATTACGCTGTCACCGCCTTTTGATTGAATGCCAGCGAGGCCATGTGTAATTATGAATAATATGCGAGTGCATTCCCCTCCCTCCCTCCCTCCCCTACACTCCCCACCACCCACCCAGCTCCATACCCCCTCGCCACCCAACCGACATCTGAATTTAAAGTTTTTAAGTTTTTTATTTTTATTTTTTTTACCTTTTTTGTTTTTCGTTTTTGCGCTAATTTAGCCAGTCGGAGTTTTTGAAAAGACTTGGCGTGGCCAAAAGAACTTGTGTGTCATGTTGCACACGACTGGTTGATTTTAATAACGTGTGTGTGTGTGTGTGTGTGTGTGTGTGTGGGAGGGTGTATATTGATGTTTTAATGTGCATGTTAATGTGGCGTCTGGTTCACTGTCATTTTTTTCAAGATGTATGTGTTTTTTTTTTTTGGTTTGTTTTTTTTTTTTTTTTTCTTTTTTTTTTTTTTTTTTTTTTTTTTTTTTTTTTTTTTTGCAAATATCGTTAACAAGGCCTGAGTAAATTCTTTATGAATGTTGGGCAGCTCACAAATTTACCTGCTACTATACATGACAATAATTTTGCGCTTAAATGTGAATAATGACTAAATAACTTAAAGAATGGAATAGTGAACAGTTACAATATTTTGATATCAGTCTTCGAATTACTATTAGTATTTTTTTTTTTTTTGTCTATCACGGTCCTCCAATTCGACTGGGTGGTATTTATTATTATTATTTTTTCTCTCTCTCTATCACAGTCCTCCAATCCGACTGGGTGGTATTTATAGTGTGGGGTTCCGGGTTGCATCCTGCCTCCTTAGGAGTCCATCACTTTTCTTAATATGTGTGCCGTTTCCAGGATCACACTCTTCTGCATGAGTCCTGGAGCTACTTCAGCCTCTAGTTTTTCTAGATTTCTTTTCAGGGATCTTGGGATCGTGCTTAGTGTTCCTATGATTATGGATACGATTTTCACTGGCATATCCCATATCCTTCTTATTTCTATTTTCAGATCTTGATACTTATCCATTTTTTCCCTCTCTTTCTCTTCAACTCTGGTGTCCCATGGTATTGCGACATCAATGAGTGATACTTTCTTCTTGACTTTGTCAATCAACGTCACGTCTGGTCTGTTTGCACGTATCACCCTATCCGTTCTGATACCATAGTCCTAGAGGATCTTTGCCTGATCGTTTTCTATCACTCCCTCAGGTTGGTGCTCGTACCACTTATTACTGCAAGGTAGCTGATGTTTCTTGCAGCAGGCTCCAGTGGAGGGCTTTTGCCACTGAATCATACCTCTTTTTGTACTGGTTCTGTGCAAGTGCCGGGCATTCGCTTGCTATGTGGTTTATGGTTTCATTTTTCGTATTGCACTTCCTACATATGGGAGAGATGTTATTTCCGTCTATCGTTCTTTGAACATATCTGGTTCTTAGGGCCTGATCTTGTGCCGCTGTTATCATTCCTTCAGTTTCCTTCTTTAGCTCTCCCCTCTGTAGCCATTGCCATGTGTCATCGCTGGCAAGTTCTTTAGTCTGCCTCATGTATTGTCCGTGCATTGGTTTGTTGTGCCAGTCTCTGTTATATCTGTCATTCTCCTGTCTCTGTATATTTCTGGGTCTTCGTCTACTTTTATTAGTCCCCTTCTCATGCAACTCTTTAAGCCGCTCGTCTTCACTGTTTTTCAGATATTGCCCCAGTGCTCTGTTCTCGATGTTGACGCAGTCCTCTATACTTAGTAGTTTTCTCCCTCCTTCCTTTCGTGTTATGTATAGTCTGTCCGTATTTGCTCTTGGGTGTAGTGCTTTGTGTATTGTCATATGTTTCCTGGTTTTCTGATCTATGGTGCGGAGTTCTGCCTTCGTCCATTCCACTATTATTATTATTATTATTATTATTATTATTATTATTATTATTATTATTATTATTATTATTATTATTATTATTATTATCATTATTATTATTATTCCAAAGATGAACCCTATTCATATGACTTGAGGTTCAAGCTCCCGAAGAATATGGCGTTCATCGGAAAGATGTAATTAATATTTCAGCTAGCTTTAGTTAAAATTTTAGTTGATTGTAAATAACATTATAGTTAATTATAATAAACATTTTAGTTATGTGTGATTAAAGCTTTAGTTCATTGTAATTAACATTTTAATTCATTATAACATTTCAGCTCAGTATAATGAATATTTTAGTTCACTGTAATATGTTAATTATATAATTAACATAGTTATTTGTAATTAAAACTTTAGTTCATTGTAATTAACATTTTAATTCATTATAACATTTCAGCTCAGAGTAATGAATATTTTAGTTCACTGTAATTTTGTTAATTATATAATTAACATAGTTATTTGTAATTAAAACTTTAGTTCATTGTAATTCGCATTTTAATTCATTATAACATTTCAGCCCAGAGTAATGAATATTTTAGTTCACTGTAATTAACATTTTCAACTCATTGTAATGAGCATTACAGTGCATTGTAATTAACATTTTAGTTCATTGTAATTAAAATTTCTTTTCATTCTAATTAACACTTTCACTCCTCACAATTGACATTTTCGTTAGCTGTTATTTCCATTTTATTTAATCAACATACGGTTTTAGTTTGTCGTGGTAATAACTCCCCCGGCCCCCTCCCTCCCTCCCCCCTCCCCCTTCCTCTCGAACCAGAGTTAATAATTAATCACTTCCCTCGTATTCACTCATAATTTTTGTCGAATGACAAACTCCATTAAAGTAACAGGCTACGTTTTGTCAATTAACCGAATCGTATTGTGTTTCCCAACTTTGCCAAGCGTCAAATGTATATATATGTATTCAGTGTTACGGAATATATGAATATATTCAAGAGTATGGACGGAGTTGGGGGTCATTTGAATTGTCTATTCACAAATGCAACTTTGTTGGTTGGGACTGACTCTCTCTCTCTCTCTCTCTCTCTCTCTCTCTCTCTCTCTCTGTCTCTCTCTCTCTCTCTCAGCTAATGTACATAGAATATTGTTTTTTTATTTTTGTGCCTTATTAAGGTTGATATTCAAGGGAATACTCGCTTTGTGACAGACTCGAATTCAGCTCTCTCTCTCTCTCTCTCTCTCTCTCTCTCTCTTCTCTCTCTCTCTCTCTGTCAGTGCACCTCGCGCTGTACGTTGTAGGCATTAGGTTCCTAGCTGCAGTCCCTTTCATTCCTTTTATTGTACCTTCTTTCATATTCTCTGTCTTTCTCCTTGCTTTCCTTCACCCTTTCCTAATTCCTAGTTCAAATGGGACATTTCCTCCTGTTACACCCGTCAAACCTTTTAGACTCAGTATCCCTTTCAGGGCTGAATGACCTCATAGATCCCAGTGCTTGGTCTTTCGCCCAAATTTTGTAGTGTTCCAATCTACGTATTATATAGTGGTCAACGTATCCACTATATAAATAGAAGTTAAATCCTGCTATTGTAATACTACGTAGGCATTCAATCCCAGTAATAAAAAAAACCATAAATATTATTGTAGTGAATATATTCGTTTTTGTGACAGGAAAATAAAAGCTGAAAAATATATTGTGTTTAATAAACGACTCAAAAACGACAGACGAATTTAGAGAAATTACAAACCCGTTTGGGAAATAACTCGCGAGCCGACGCGTCAGCGGGATTTATGAGACTGTAAATCCCCCCTGGCAGAACGGTTTTCTGCAGTCCGTCATGACCGCGAGTTGAACGAACCATTAAAAAAACGGCTTGAGGATAGAGTGGCATTTCAATGAAGGAAGGAAGTATTGGGTCTTGAAGTTGTTGTTGTTGTTGCTGTTGTTGTTGTTGTTGTTATTGCTGTTGTTGTAAATAGTTGTAAAATCAGCCCTTTATTGATTTTACATCCATTTACAACAGCACTTACGATGTAACAACCTGTGTTGTCACATAATAAGATTGTCGTTGTAAATCTACACAGGTTGTTACATATTAAGGGTGTTGCTGTAAACTCTTGTGAAATCAGCACTGGTTGTGACGTAGTAAGAGTTGTTGTAAATGGTTGTAAAATCATAATTGGTTCTGCATTTTAAATGCTAATTCTTTCTGCCCAGGAACTAATTTAGATTATTTTATTGTTTATTTGTTTACCCACATAATACAGTTATCCCGTAGGGGATGCTAGTACGTCATTACAACCCACACGGTGCACTGTAAGCATTACTTAGAGGTCCTTTGCCACGTCCCGCCGGCCCCAGGGACATTACAGGAACTAATTGATATTATTTTATTTTTTATTTGTTTACCCATATAACACAGTTATCCCCCAGTGCCCCTCACACGCTGGTGCACTGTAAGCATTACTTAAGAGGTCCTTTGCCACGTCCCGCCGACCCCCTTAGCTGCTGCAACCCATTTCTTTCCTTTTACTGTACCTCCGTTCGTGTTCGATCATTTTCCACTCTCTCCTAACAGTCGTTTCAACATTATTCTCAACACTGAATGACTTCACAGGTGCCAGGCCTAAATTTTATATTCCAGTTCCATACTCATGACATTCCAGCAAATGATTTTCAGTATATTTTTCCCCAAGGTGATTTAAACCATCTAGTGCCGCCGTCTTGCCGTATAGGCACGAATCAAGTCTAGGTCATTTGTAATTACGAATAATTGGCTTGCGAAATTTCGCATTTGAGGTTAAAGCGGCTGCTAAGGTTTTTGCGCAATAACATTCAGCTTAGCCTAGTTTTGAAAGGTCTGGGGTAATTTAAGCAAATTATTTTTCATTGCAGGAGAAATTGGTGCATGCAATGTCTCTTGAGACATCTGAATTTCTTAACGGAGAGGCCGATGTGGAGGATAGACGATAATTTCGTCCGTCAACACCGACGAGGTCATTCGAATTTTCTCTTTTGGGGTTGGGGAGGGGGTTGTTAGAGAAGAGAGGGGGTTGGAGGATGGGAGAGGTTGGGGGTATTCATTAACGATCATTGCCAGCACCCAAAAACTATGGGCTGAAGCGATAATTTTAGGTTTAATCTACATGAAGCCACAACTACCAATAAAGTTCTTGTTACTCTTTAATTTTGACAGATGGGTTATCAAAATATGTAAATATGTCCACAGTTACCATCAAAGTTCTTGCTAATGTTAATCTAGACAAACAGGTTATCAGATTATGTAGATGTGACAAGCACTGTGAGCATGAAATGAAACTTGATAAGTGAATAGGCATTAGGGTAATCGTCTTTATTCTGTAATCTTTCCTTTCCTGCATTTCAAGCCAATGACTGAAGGGTAATTTCCTTTTGTCCGTAACTAACTCAACCTTTTCGGGTCTCATTGATACAACCCTTCCCAACCCTCTGTCAACCCTCAGGCTAGAAATGAATGATTAATCCCTTCTACTGTTCTCCCTCTGTTGAGATGTATCCAGCTCTGCTACGTACTATCCAATTATGCTATGGTTTAATGGCGAGGTCTACTTACATGGACCGTAAAATGCATATGATGCTGTGGAGTATACGAACTTGATAGCTGTTGGAATGGTGACGTAATTGGGAATGTCCTCCATAAAATTCTCCACAGGTGTCTTGCATGTACGAGAGAGAGAGAGAGAGAGAGAGAGAGAGAGAGAGAGAGAGAGAGAGAGAGAGAGAGAGAGAGAGAGAGAGAGCAACCTTTGGAATAGATACTGACAAGTATGAATTATTTTGAGAAAATCTTTAATCAATTGCAATATCACAGAGACTACAGCCTGAGATAGATGTTTGAAAATGGATATTGATAGTGCAGAAGCACTTGGAAAAAAATGTTTAATTGGAGAGAGAGAGAGAGAGAGAGAGAGAGAGAAGTTTTACATTTTGATAGTTAATTACTCAGAGAAAATTTTCAGTCACCTGAAATATCACAGAGGCATTAACCTGTGTGTGTGAGAGAGAGAGAGAGAGAGAGAGAGAGAGAGAGAGAGAGAGAGAGCGAGCGCAGATATTTTTAATTTTATATACCACCAACCAACCAACTGCATTACCAGCCTGTCTCCCTGTCCCACATACCAGTGACAAGGGCTAGAGTCATCCTCATTATCAGGAGCCGATAGTCAATATATGCTGATTGTATTGTCGGGTGAAATCGATGTATGGAACGCTTCAAAAGCCTGTCTGTCAATCATGTCCAGTCATTGACTGATGACTGTGACAGGTATCGGCGAAGCAAAACGCATTTAGGAGACGAAGACAGGAATGTTGGAGTGAACTGAAAACACGAAACGAGTGCTGTCCAACTTGTGTTGTCTTTTTATTTTCGCTCGATCGGAAATCGATATTATTCCATTTGGCATTTTGCAAATTCTGTCATGAAACTTAAACGGGAAACAGAATAAGGAAAAATATGACTTTTCATCATCCGGGAAATGAAATGAAAATGAGTTATTGATAAGTTATTTAAAAAGTTAATGGAGTGCTTTTGAATATGCCTTCCTCATAATATCCCCTGCAATACATATGCAGACACCGATACAATGTATACAAATATGTATATTTGTATACATTGCCAGTGTTCCTTCACGAGTACGTAAGTGCAGGGATACGTATGCACGAACATTTTCAGGAATGTGTACGTTTTATGCGTGCCCATCAGCACGTGAAACATCCTTTTGTCTTGGACGCTGGGATGATGGGATGAAAAGACTCAGAGCCGGTTCCTTTGTTTTGCTGGTGTTCGGAATGCGTTTTTCGCGGGGTGGGGGTGGAGGTGGGGGGATCCTGAGCTATTGTGACCAGTGTAAGGATGCATTGCAGTGCACTTGCTCTGTTGCATTTTATGACCGGAAGAGATGAGAAGGAGAAGGGGAGGGAGGTAGTCATGTGATGACAGTAAATATTAGTTTCTCTTTGATAGCTTCATTACCTCCGTTTTAAAAGGATGTTTTGCGGAAGCAGTCAAGCACATAAGCGTACTGGAATATGTCATAAACACGTCGACAATTTAATATACTATCACATACATGTTGAAAACAAGTCAAGGGCCTTTGGCAAGTGCTGGATAATCATATGAGCTACTGATGAGAACTTCTAGTAAGTCTTCGACTTGTATTCTACATTTCTTTGATTTGTGAGCAATAAGTATCCAACATGTGTTTGATATGTTTTACTGTTATAGTGTGAACGCACCTGAGCAAGCAGAACATGCCATAACCATATTGGCAAGTTATCGCATACATATCATAAACAGGCTGAAAACAAGTTTGCGACTAAGTGCGGAACGAAACCTTTAAGCAAATGCTGAATAATCGTGTTAAGCACTGGTTCCAATTTTTTTTTTTTTTTTTTTTTTTTTTGTGAGGTGTGCACCAGTAAGTTGTTGACTTAGTTCACCATGTTTGTGATGTGTGCAACAAGTATCCGACATGTGTATGACACGTGCTCAAAAGTATACCAGGAAAACTAAGGAAAGCACACAGGACATTAACCCACCACGCACCAGCATCGACAATGCAGCGTCTATTCAATGCGTTGCCAGCTCATCTGAGGAACATATCAGGAGTGAGCGTAGATGTGTTTAAGAATAAGCTCGACAAATATCTAAGCTGCATCCCAGACCATCCAAGATTGGAAGATGCAAAATATACCGGAAGATGCATTAGCAATTCTCTGGTAGACATTAGAGGTGCCTCACACTGAGGGACCCGGGGCACCCAAACGAGGTGTAAGGTCTGTAAGTAAACATTCCCATGGGTACAAAAGTACATCCCCCGCTTGTATATCACTGTGATGCGTGAATTGTTCAGTATAAAAACGTAAAAAGCAAACATTTTACTCGCAATACCATGATATCTTTGATGGAGTCCACGGCCGTTGATCAACCGTTGTACACTTGTTTATGCCATTAAAATGATTAATTAGTCAGCCCAGGCCATGCGTGCCATTAAAAAATGTTCATTAATGGATGTTAGGCATTTGTCCAGTTTGCAAAATAACTGTGTATCATCATCACAACCAGTTGGAAGAATGAGCCTTTGTTGGGGCGGGGCTGGGGCGGGTGGGGGGATGGGCTGGGGAGGGGGTAATCAGCAAAACATGAAAATTATTATTACGGACACAGCCTCGTGCGCGCTTCATTACCTTAGTTAGGATTCGAATGTGATTCAGCTTGTTCAGGGGATAAACGTTTGTCGATCAGGCTCTTTGTTTTTCATCATCATAAATTCAAATGAATGTTTTAAGTGAATTGTTATTCGTTTTGTAGTGGGATAAAGTAGTTTTACTCTAAATGAATGTTTTAAGTGAATTATTATTAGTTTTGTAGTGGGATAAAGTAGTTTTACTGGATTTAGGAGACATTATTATTTTTATTATTATTATTATTTTATTTATTTTTTTTGGTTTATCACAGTCCTCCCATTCGACTGGATGTATTTATTATTATTATTATTATTATTATTATTATTATTATTATTATTATTATTATTATTATTATTATTATTATTATTATTATTATTATTATTATTATTATTATTATTATTATTATTATTATTATTTTCATGAATGTTTTGAAAATGAATGTTACCATTTTAGTCATTCTTCTGATGATAATAATAATCCAAACAAAAACTTCTTTCAGTTTTCTTCTGAAGATTGAAAAAGAAACCCACAAAATCACTTTGTAACTTGTTTACTTCTAAGTATACCTGGAGATTAGGTTTCCTGCCCAACAGACTTTTGGTGACCACACCCTTACCACAAGGGTGAATCCCATTGACCATCAGCTCAGGATATCAGAGCGACGAGAGGGGATTGGCAACTCTCAAGAAAACCAGAACAGCCATCACATAAATGACAGCTCAACGAGAAGTTCCAGAAGACTGCTGGGCCTTGACCCAGGCTAACATCCCAAACATCTCTTGAGAATGGGCCACAGACAGAGCCTGAAAGTACTCGAGTGTGGAGTAAAACTAAATGTAAATACTTAGAAGTAAACAAGTTACAGTGATTTTGTGGGTTTCTTTTTCAATAATAATAATAATAATAATAATAATAATAATAATAATAATAATAATAATAATAATAATGATGATGATGATGATGATGATAGTGAATTCATTATTATTATTATTATTATTATTATTATTATTATTATTATTATTATTATTATTATTATTATTATTATTATTGTTGTTGTTGTTGTTTTGAAAATCGATGCAACTCTCTTATATATTATATTGATATCTTGTAGCACCCGTGGCATACAACCACCGCCATATGCATACTGCAAATTGAAAATTACCAAGCGAAAGAGATTATACGTTAATTGCAGCCCCCATTTGACAAAACCAGAAAAGGCAAAGGGATATCGGAGAATTAGATTTGTAGAATTACAACACACACGATGACGGATTGCATTAATTACCCATTTCACACGGAAATCAATGCGAACTGACAGTGTGATTTATGAGATTGTAAATCCCGCTCGCTTGAAAGCGCTTGTCGAAAGTCCTGTTCGTTATTTTCGATAAATAACGGCTTGTGGAGGTGAGGGGGCGGGGTGGTGATGCGGTCTCTCTCTCTCTCTCTCTCTCTCTCTCTCTCTCTCTCTCTCTCTCCCCAGTTGTGTTAGATCCCTTACCAAGGTATTCCTGAGTAATTCGTACAGAGTTGGGATCTCTCTCTCTCTCTCTCTCTCTCTCTCTCTCTCTCTCTCTCTCTCTCTCTCTCTCTCTCCAGTTTTGTCGGATCCCTTAATCAAAGTATCCTTGTGCAATTTGTATAAAGTTAGAATCAATCTTTCTTCATAGTCGATAATTAGCTATTCGGAATCTTTGTGGTGAGAGAGAGAGAGAGAGAGAGAGAGAGAGAGAGAGAGAGAGAGATAGAAAACTTTATTTTTTCTGATAAGGATGGCACTAGAAACAATAAATCAGTTATTCACTGCCTTCATAATCGATCATATACCATATTTTGGAAAGTGGATGATTTTTTTGGGGGTGGGGGGTGGGTTAGGGGTAAAGTGTGTACCAAGAACTTGATGATGAAAAATATTTCACTTTTTCGTTAAGCATTCTCTTATTTTAATATGATTATATGACTATCGTATTTGTATTCATTAGTGGCTTGTTCTTATTCTTTAAATACTCCATTATTCTTATATATAGTTTTATCTAATTTCATTAATGTTTTCTTCCAAGTTTTAATCCATGTTTACAAAATTCGTGAATCCAAAACAAATACTGATTTAAATTAGGAATGTAATTCGTCATTCATCAATATATCCTATGAATAACTAACAGAGAACTTTGCAATACTTCCTCGTCTATTTCTAGAATCTGATCGCCTACGGATAACACAAGTTTCTAATTAACATGACGTGAGGAGTCAATAAAGTATACGAGGGTGGAGTTGAAGTGTCGATTAACTGTTAATGACAAGGTTTTAATACTGTGGTTGACACACCTTCCTGTCAATGTTAGGTGTTCGACACTCCTCTCTTTCTTTTCTTTCTCTCTATCTCACTTTCTTTAAACCTGAAAACCATCAAGGATAGAGCCAACAGGCAATAAAAAACCAAAGAGGGCCAAAAGGAAATCAGCCTGGGGAGAGAGAGAGAGAGAGAGAGAAACCTGCTCGTACCTTCTGTTAGCTTTGAGTATGAGGCATCTGAAGATAATTGTATTTGAAGGCTGCTTTCATTTTTGGCTCCTAATAAGATCAGTGTTGTGTATCTGACGAATTTTGTTTGTGATTCAGTTCATTCTAACTCTACAGATAGATGCACATTAGACTCAGAGCGAGGGAGAGTGGGCAAATATTTATTTATCATTAAATGTAATTTATTGCTAGTTCTGGCAGAATCTGAAGTTATTAATAGACTAAGTTGTGAATGACTTTGTGTGTGTGTATGTTTGTGTTACTTGGGTTCTGTTCACTTACCGATAAAAATAAAAATTTCCAACTTGCTTATATTATTCCAACAAAGTATTTAACCTCTATCTGATTAACCTCCAGCCATTAAAGAGTTATTATAGGGATTCTGTTAGATAATGAGAGCAAAATCTATTAGTTTTTCAGTTACTGTTACCGTAGGTGTTTCTACAGTGTTCTTACTCGTGTATATTAACTATATATATATCAATATATAATAATATATATAGATATACAATATATATATATTAATCATATATATATGTATTTATATGACTGGTAAAAGTGTTCTGTAACAACAGAATTCCATCTAATAAAAGGAGCCCATAAAAACACCAAAATGTAGAGAGAAAAGTACTATATTTCAGAGACTGCTGTCTCTCTCTTCAGGTATATGAATGAGAAAAGTTTACAGAAAAGGTGGTATTTATACAAGAGATTCGTCCACAAGTAAGCCAATTTAGGTCACCCCCGCTGATAATCTTCCTTTAATCTTCTTAAGCGTTGGTTGAATGAACACTGCGTCGACGATGTCCGATGTCCAATTCCCTTTTGAGATGTTCATTACCTGCTTCTCTTTATTAGGCCGATTCCATCATTTGACTCTTGTACCGGCAGTTGCTGCTATAAATTACACGTGACATATTCCAGTTTATTCTATGGTTATGTTATTTATATGATTGAAAATAGCCGAGTTCTGTTGTCCATACCTAACTGACCGTTTGTGTGTATTAATCTCTGGGGAAGTGATTACCTGTAAATCCGATGTAAGATTGGTCACAGTCCTGGCATGGGATCTCATATACCCCAGAGTCTTTGGGCGATGTCTTTTGTTGGACGTTAATCAGGGATTTGGCTAAGGTATTTGGGTAGGTAAATGCAAAAGGGTTGGATTTCCCAAGGGTGTGAGTTACTCTCTTAATCGTCTCCAGGTGGGGAATTTTTATTTTATTGTTGGGTGTGTCTCTGGTCTTGTCTTTAGGGGGTCGGTAGAAAATTACGTTTGCTTTTTGAATTGCTTTCTTTACTTTAAAGATGAAAGTTGCTTGCGAATTAGTTCAAATTCTTTTTCCAGGAAATCTGGGGAACAAATTCGTAAGGCTCTTAAGAATAGGTTGCTAGCTAGACCTATCTTGATAGTATTGTCATGATAGCTAAAGTAGTGAATATATGAAAGTGAGAACGTTGGTTTTCTGTATATGGTAAATTTGTATTCTGTAGTGTCTCTGATTATTAAAACATCAAGAAAAGGAATTTTGTTGTCTGTTTCCCATTCAACTTTAAATTTGATGCTGGGCACTAATGCGTTTAATTTTGAGAGGAATTCATTAAAATTACCCCACTTATTATCCCAAAATGTTAGTATGTCATCCACGTATCTCATCCACAGCATGTTTTTGGGTTTTATTGCATTTATTACTGTAGTTTCAAAGTATTCCAAAGTATTTTAGCCAATCTGTACATGGAATACTTTGAAACTACAGTAATAAATGCAATAAAACCCAAAAACATGCTGTGGATGAGATACGTGGATGACATACTAACATTTTGGGATAATAAGTGGGGTAATTTTAATGAATTCCTCTCAAAATTAAACGCATTAGTGCCCAGCATCAAATTTAAAGTTGAATGGGAAACAGACAACAAAATTCCTTTTCTTGATGTTTTAATAATCAGAGACACGACAGAATACAAATTTACCATATACAGAAAACCAACGTTCTCACTTTCATATATTCACTACTTTAGCTATCATGACAATACTATCAAGATAGGTCTAGCTAGCAACCTATTCTTAAGAGCCTTACGAATTTGTTCCCCAGATTTCCTGGAAAAAGAATTTGAACTAATTCGCAAGCAACTTTCATCTTTAAAGTATCCTGACCATATAATTGAGAAAGCAATTCAAAAAGCAAACGTAATTTTCTACCGACCCCCTAAAGACAAGACCAGAGACACACCCAACAATAAAATAAAAATTCCCCACCTGGAGACGATTAAGAGAGTAACTCACACCCTTGGGAAATCCAACCCTTTTTGCATTTACCTACCCAAATACCTTAGCCAAATCCCTGATTAACGTCCAACAAAAGACATCGCCCAAAGACTCTGGGGTATATGAGATCCCATGCCAGGACTGTGACCAATCTTACATCGGATTTACAGGTAAATCACTTCCCCAGAGATTAATACAACATAAACGGTCAGTTAGGTATGGACAACAGAACTCGGCTATTTCAATCATATAAATGAACATAACCATAGAATAAACTGGAATATGTCACGTGTAATTTATAGCAGCAACTGCCGGTACAAGAGTCAAATGATGGAATCGGCCTTAATAAAAGAGAAGCAGGTAATGAACATCTCAAAAGGGAATTGGACATCGGACATCGTCGACGCAGTGTTCATTCAACCAACGCTTAAGAAGATTAAAGGAAGATTATCAGCGGGGGTGACCTAAATTGGCTTACTTGTGGACGAATCTCTTGGTATAAATACCACCTTTTCTGTAAACTTTTCTCATTCATATACTTGAAGAGAGAGACAGCAGTCTCTGAAATATAGTACTTTTCTCTCTACATTTTGGTGTTTTTATGGGCTCCTTTTATTAGATGATATATATATATATATATATATATATATATATATATATATATATATATATATATGATGTAGTGTGTGTGTGTGTGTGTGTGTGTGTGTGTGTGTGTGTGTGTGTGTGTGTGTGTGTGTGTGTAGCTAGATGGAGTTAAATTACTTGAGTTCTCATTGTAAGTTGGGGACGTTTTCTATGTAACGAAATAGAAAATGGATTTGTTTATTTTCGATAGCTGACTGAAGATAACAATTCTTCTTCTTCCAGTTTTGTATCTTGCCAGTGAAAGCACCTATATTTTTGTACTTTCACTCACATATATACTATTATTAAATCAATGTATCGATCGGTAAAATATACTGTATTCACCGGTAAAAGAAAATAGTGAGAAGAATTGAAAAGACTTCATATAGAATCAATTCCACCGATTTGCCACTTTTCCACAGAACATGCTTAAAAGAGGGTCTACTATTTGTTGTTGTTATAACCAACTTTGTTTCCAGTTTGCTGAAGAAATTATCAAAAGATGTATTTATTTTTTATGAGAGCCTTCTGAAAGCAATGTCACATCCATACCTAACACGAATCCTTTTCGATATTTCAGATGTGGCGATATCCAGCAATTATCATTTGTCGTTTTGAAGAAGATTTGTTCAAGAATCAAGTCTATTTCTAACAGAGGTCCATGGTATATATCATCATAATACGGATGCAAGTGGTATTAAGGTAAGATTATTGATTATTTCAAAATTTTGCGTTATGAGTTATTTTTTTTTATCATTAAACCATAAATTTTATAGGATTTTAACTGTTGGGGGTATAAGATAGGTTAATGAATGGCAGTAATCAGAATATCTTAGCTAATTTGATATTGGAATTAAGAAATATCCAGTTTTAGAATAAGTTTGATAGTCAGTATCAAAATGATATATACTCCCGATTTTGAAACTTTAGTTTATAGGTGACCATGATACGTCTTAAACAGATGTTTTCGATTACTGAATAAACCTGAACATTCTCCGGTCCTGACATTTCACAGAACTGTGACCATCCCCACATTACCAGTTCGTTCCACTGCCCTACCATCTACATTTCTTAAAGACATTCACGCTCATTTTTTCATGAGGGTCAAATAAGCTTAACATTTTTCTCAAACCTTACTTTTTTTTTTTCAAGAAACTAAAGGGCATACCTCGAAGAACATAGAACAAAATTCAGTGAAATTTTCACAGAACATATCTTTAATTTACTACAAGGAAAAGTATTTTTAGGTGTAATTATTTTTTTTATCATTTATGAAAAACGACATTTTTTTAACTGCAAAATTCATAAACTCGAATTTGAGTTTTTTCCCTAACGCAGGTATTTTCAATATTAGTTCTTTAATAAGTGGTAAAAAATCTGAAGCAAATTCCTTCAATAGGTAGCTAAATACTTTATTTGTAATGGGGCCTTATGACACAGCACTTATCACTTACCATTCACCTTGGATGTAAGTTATACCAGAGGTATAGTGAACTGGATATTAAATTGATTTTTGTGGCTTAATATTTGGGAATATAAAAAATGCTACAGCGTAATAAGTGGGGTCTCATTTCTGCATTTCCCTTTACCTTCTCTTACTTCTTCCTAAGAGCAACATATTCTTTGGAAGTTTTAACTTCAAGTCAGTGGCCCCTCTGGTGGGCTTCTTCCATTTGAATAGGTTTCATCTTACTAATAATAATAATAATAATAATAATAATAATAATAATAATAATAATAATAATAATAATTAATAATTAATAGGCATGATTCAGTGGCAAAAGCCCTCCACTGGAGCCTGTGCAAGAAACATCAGCTACCTTGCAGTAATAAGTGGTACGAGCACCAACCTGAGGGAGTGATAGAAAACGATCAGGCAAAGATCCTCTGGGACTATGGTATCAGAACGGATAGGGTGATACGTGCAAACAGACCAGACGTGACGTTGATTGACAAAGTCAAGAAGAAAGTATCACTCATTGATGTTGCAATACCATGGGACACCAGAGTTGAAGAGAAAGAGAGGGAAAAAATGGATAAGTATCAAGACCTGAAAATAGAAATAAGAAGGATATGGGATATGCCAGTGGAAATCGTACCCATAGGCACGATCCCAAGATCCCTGAAAAGGAATCTGGAAAAACTAGAGGCTGAAGTATCTCCAGGACTCATGCAGAAGAGTGTGATCCTAGAAACGGCACACATAGTAAGAAAAGTGATGGACTCCTAAGGAGGCAGGATGCAACCCGGAACCCCACACTATAAATACCACCCAGTCGAATTGGAGGACTGTGATAGAGCAAAAAAAAAAAAAAAAAAAAAAATAATAATAATAATGATAATAATATACTAATGAGGACAAAATTATCATATATATATATATATATATATATATATATATATATATATATATATAATATAGATATATATATATATATATATATTATATATATATATATAATATATATATATAGTATATATATATATATAATATATATATATATATATAATATATTATAATGTGTATATATATATCTATATATTTACACATTATATATATATATATATATATATATATATATATAATATATATATATATATATAGATAAAATATATATATATGTATTGTATATATATTATATTTGTGTGCGTCTTCCCAATTTCTACAACTCATTCGGCTGAAAATCAAAATAGGTTAGAGTCTCCATATGGCATTTTAATCGGTTAAAATAATAGTATGTTGAATTCTTCATTCCCATCATTGTGATTAGTCATTCAGAAAGTAGGCTGAAAAGGAAAATAGTATATGAAGAAGGTATCTGTGAAAACTAGATAAAGCCTGGGAATCGTTTATCAGAGGCGTCAGACTCCTTTCCTTTTATTTATCAAACCTGTTTCTGTATACATACGAATTACTATCTGGAAAATAATGCTGTGGGGATAAGACATCAATAACACCAAAGGGGGGGGGGGGGGGGTGGGGTGGGCCGGAGCTTTGGGTTTGGGAAGAGAGAGAGAGAGAGAGAGAGACGAGAGAGAGATGGAGATGAGAGAGAGAGAAGAGAGAGAGAGAGAGAGAAAAAGTTATAAATGAGTAAAAAGTCTAAAATATAAGGCATAAGGAAAGCCTAGATGTTAGAAAAACTAGGTAGTACAGTTTTGACACCTAACTTGATTCTCTGTCTCTATCTCTCTCCTACCAAAAGGTAAAGTGAATTAGATAAGTTGGATTTTCCATGAATGATTAAAACAATTATCTGCATGAATATATGATTTAATGTCCCCTAAATGTTCCTCTTCCCCTCACCCCATCCCATTGCCCCCCTTCCCTCCTCCCTCCCCACCCCACTAACTCAAACTAACCTTTCCCCTCCCCTCCCTCTAACCCTCATTACCTCCTCATCCCCCATACTACTACTCTTTCCCTCTCACTAACCCATCTCTTCCTCTTCCTACTACCTCCTCCCTCCCCTTCTCACTATCCTTTTCCCATCATACTATGATAGTCAGTTGATGGTGATGATAACAATGATGAAAATAATATTGTGGTCTTCAGCACCTTTGACTATATTCCTTGTATACCTTTTCTTGAGCTGCAAGGACTTTTAACACTATTTTAATTGTGATAAAGTTTAAAATACCCATAGACAACTACCCCTCTGAATAATGACCCCCAAGGACTGTTACTCTGAAAGTTAGCCCCTTTAGACTTCCCTAGGCTCCCACTGTTAATAATCCCTAGCCTCCCTTCCCCCTTCAGCTAGTAAAAAAAAAAAAAAAAGAAAAAATATTGCAGTGTGAACCCACCGACATGTTGGTCTAGTGCTAGACTTACAATTCATTGAATAACTTGTCAACTTACGAAAGAAATTACCAGTTTTTATGAAAAATTGGCACATTTTCTTGACAATTTTCCTTTTGTTTTCCAAAATACGTTCACACACAGACACACACTCCAGTGCCTTAACGTTTTCACTTTTAGCAAGGCACTGTTTCTCAATCTTATGTCCAGTAAGGCTAAGGACATGGAAATTTGGTTATAGTTTCTCAGTCTTTCATAAATGGCCACATTTAACCTCGCAAAACATTACAGTTCTGAGTTCAGTTCATCAGTACTTGGTGCTTTAGAATGTGAAAAATGTCCAGTCATGGTTTGTTTGTTTGTTTGTATAGTGCTTTTACATTGCATGGAACCAATGATTATTCAGCAACAGGACCAACAGCTTTACGTGACTTCCGAACCACGTCGAGAGTGAACTTCTATCACCAGAAATACACATCTCTCGCTCCTCAGTGGAATGGCCGAGAATTGAACCCGCAACCACTGAGGTAGGACGCCAACACCATACCAACCACGCCACTCTAGTCATGGTTTGCGAATGCCTCATATTTGTAAACAAACCCAGGGATGAATATAGTTCCTGCTTCATTTATTTATGTTTTTAACAATGTTTTGTATTTTTGGTAATTATTTGTTACCATTATGGATGTAATCTGAGCTTGAAATTTATACTAATATATAGTCCAGTAGTATTTCAAGTAGGCATACTCATCTTGTCCTGGAAAATTAACACTCTGTTCTTAAATGTAAAGGTGGGTTCATACTGCAAATATTTCCTGAGTTTTCTGGTATTTGCTGCAGTCTTAAGTGCTAGCACTAGACTGGCATGTCGCACTTTTAAGCCTGAGTAGAGTTTTTCTAGAATTTATGAGTATGTACTTGAAGTTTTCTTGGATTCTGTTATCAAAATTGATAAATTACAAGGTGGGAGTACATACACAATGGCAAAACATTAGTTTCAAAGAAAAAACAGAACACCATTAAGACACATTCAAATGTAATTCAGGGATTAAATTCATCTCTAGGTTTGTCTATAGATACGAAAGTCCACAGAGCCAAGAAGAGTCTTGCAGTTCAGAGCACAAGGAAATAATTTACAGAACCACAGAACTGTAAATGATTCTCTTGAGGTTAAAAGCAACCACTTGTGAAATGTGAAATATTACGAGGCTTCGTCCTTGTTTCGCTATCCATATGCTGAAAAGTTAGCATCAAGATTGATGTATGAGTAGGAATATTTTGCAAAACCAAAGTAAAATTGTCAAGAAAAACTGCCGTTTCTTAAAAACTGTGAACAGTGAACCACTTTCATGAAGCTTGACATGTCATTCAAGTGTTAGTACTTATTACATATTCCCTTAAAAGATTTTCATCTCATGGGAATCTGAAGCTGTGTTTCTATGTAAACACATTCAGTCAAATTCATAATTATATTGACCAATAACTAAATATTAACTTTGTTAAATTCATATTATTATTATTTCAGTAGATGAAACCTATTCGTATGGAACAAGCACACTGGCTATTTCAGTTTCTCTTTAATTTAATCCAAGTTTGGTAACTGCAAAAAATACAAATGTGTTAGCCAGTATCTGTGCATACTGAATTATAGATGAGAAAACCAAATAAATCTAACACTTAATCATACAGATAAAAGGAATAGTCAGGATCACTTGTAAAACTAATGGGTTAAGACAGTTTCCATTCCTAGAGGTTGAATGATGAGGATTTATGTCCTAACATTTAATCCCACAGATCAGGATCACTTGTAAAACTAATGGGTTAGGCAGTTTGCATTCCTATAGGTTGAATGGTGAGGATGGATCTCTTGTAAAATTAATGGGTTAGGTTCCATTCGAATAAGTGGAATGATGAGGAATTATGTCAAATTACAAGGAGTAAGAGAAATAATATTTAAATTGAAAACATTTTATTAAAAAAAAATTAAGATTCCCATCACCTCACATACACACTATGGGAGAATCCACAGATTTCTGACAAAAGCAGCATACAGTAACAATGTAATGAAAATAAAACATACACTGGGCTTTGACTTAAGCAATAGCAAAGGAAAATGAGACGTAAGCACCTCAAGCTTTGTCGAGAGGGTATAATAACTAAGCATATTACAAGCGCATTTGTTGATAGTGTGCAATGTTTTTTTCACAAGGAAAATACTATATTCAGGTTATAAATGAAATGTCTTACTGTACATCAAAATTCTCTCGATCATTCAAATTGCAAAATCTTTATTGTTGTACACAATCATGTAGGAGAGACAGCTTGAGGGGTTTAATTTTCCGAGCACCATTTTTGTAGGAATGACATGTAAGCATATATAGTATCATACCCAGGATATAAAAATGATGAATTTACTTAACATGCTTGAAATTAGCAACAGCTTAAGTAAAACTCAATGTCACCACAGTCAAAATAATTCATATATAAAAAACCCATTCACACCATTGGCAATCATGTCCACATTCAACACTATGGAAGAAGGCTTGGAGGATATATATATATATATACTATATATATATTTATATTTATATGTTCACCAGAAAAATTTGTCTTAAAATCTAGTTTATCACTCATTAAATTTTCAAACAATGAGCCAAATACTGATAGACCGTAAACTGACAGCTTCATAAACAAATAGGAAATTCAGCTAGTGAAAAGATACACATAAGCCACAAGTTTAGGATGAAGATGTGTGGCAGGATAGTAGTCACTTAATATTTCAATAATTAGGCTTTTTAAAATTTGAGTACGTATTGATTTTCAATACATACGCTGTTCCCTTTAATCAATAAAACAGTGTCCATATTCCCAATGATTCTACAATGTATCAGGACAAGGTTAATATTCTATTTTCAAGTTTCCAAATTTCCATGATAAATTTGATTTCAGTTTTCTTTAAGACGCTCTCAATTTCATCACAATACAATCTTCCATGGTACATTTCAGTTCTGTAATTTATTCAAGTCTGAAAATACAACTCTTAGGGTAAGAGAAAAACATCTACAAAATACAACAGACACAAATAAATTGACTTAATTATTTACACATCTGCACACCTTATCATCACCACCCTATCAGAATGTATTTCGTGATAAATTAAGTAAAAAATCAGGGAAACCAGCTCCTGATTTTAAACTGGACTTGCACACCAGGCATAGGTTTCTTTGTGCAGCATTTTCTATACTGACAAAAACAGTAGCCTCGCGTTGAGGAAAATTACAATTTATCAGGTAAAAAACCACATGTGCTAAGTGGTCACCTCAAGCCTTTTAAAAAAAATACACTTTACATCAAAATAATTAGGCACATAAGTTACTGTATTTCATAATGGAATGAGAACGAGACTAGGGTCAAGGAAGAAAAGAATGAATGAACCGACCCTTGATGGAATGTTTATATTTCGTAGAGTGAGAATACACAGCAAAATAGTAGGAACTGCCTCATGTTTCTCCTCCGTACAAAATAGAACAAGAGAAAAAGAAAAACAGAATAGTAATTTCCAGCACCATCTCAAAATATTTTGCTTACACACTACGCTGTTAATCAAAACTTTATTTGACCCTGTTACCTCCTATATAATAGATTATGTGATAGCTCTCCCTTGGCACATAAGGATCTTAACAGCTACCTTGAGACACCATTTTTTACATATAATTTTCATATATTTAAAATGCATCAGCTTCTTTCAACTTACTTTAATGAATACTAATGAAACAAAATCAATAAATCCTTAATGTTATTGTTACCAATGACCCTAGAACCTTATTTAAAGGTTGTTAGCTATGAGCAAAAGGGTAATGAAAATCATAACTATAGTCACAGTGAAGATTAAGTACAGGCTATAAATGTTATAGGAAAAGCTCTGTTTTGAAGAAATTCTGAAGAAAGTATTCACTTAGATTTACCAAAAAGTTCAAATTATAGCAAATAAGTAATTTGACAAATATTGTTAACCTCATCAAAATTAACTGTCATTGGTACCAACTTGCAATGAAGGAAAAAATTAGTAATTCTGAAATACTTATTTTTGTACAAAGCCTATCACTGTGAAGGTAAATGCAAGATCCACGTGGATAAAAGCAATAACTGCATACTGCTCTTTCTGTAGCCATGCTGTGTATTGATTTTGTTAAAAAAGTCCAGTGGTATGTACAGACATTTTATGGTGAATTGGCAGACCAGAGAAAGAACAGAACTTTTAACACTTGCTCTGTGTAGTACTTTTGTCAAACAAGAATCATGGTCACCTGTAAGGCTTACTATTAATTACCATAAAACAGGAAAGATTCAGATATCACCAACAGTTTAATTTTGATATGCTTCCCTTTTTGTTTTTAATTTATAAATGAGAGTTTTTCATTGTTTTTAATTAATTTATAAATGAGAAAGTAAATTAGCGACCTGCACTTTTAAAAGCTTTTGTGCAGCTATCACAGTTATACACTATGTTGGTACTGCAGTAGTAAGTAGTATAGCTTCTTGAATAATTAATTGGTCTAAGGTACACATTCAAGAGGAAATATGCATCAGCTGCAAGCAATAATGCTTTCATACCCACGCACTATGTGCAAAACTTAGTACAGAGCTTATATAACACTACATACATATTGAAGCTACAGAGGAGTAGGAGGAGGAATCACCCTCCTTATTTTTCTCTCATGGAGAAAAGTCTTAGGAAAAATATATCCTTTTATGATTTGAAACAGTATCTTTATTGCAATGAGAAAAAATATATTTATAGAATAAAATTTTTAAAACATTCCTCTTATCCTTTACAAGTAATGGGAAGCCTTTCCTATATCAGCACAGTTGCCAAACAACTGGGTAAGAACGCCCTCTAAACCAGGTGTCGTTTATATTTTTGATAAGAAAGCAAAACCTTCTGGCAATTTTTTTTTTTTATTTTGTTTCTCTGTAGAAGGCACTGGTTTGCAACACCTGGGAAAATACAGGAAGATACATTTCTGGAAGTTACAAGGTAATCAGATTATTTACACTAAATACATTTTTAATTTATTCAGATTAATTTTCAGATTATATTTCAAATATTCCGATTTGATTCTTCATCTACTTCAGATTTCATCTCAAATTTTCAGATTATATCTCAAATATTCTGTTTTGATACTTCATCTACTTCAGATTTCATCTCAAATTTTCTGTCGATTAATGCTTAGTCTACAAGTTTAAACTGTAGTAACACTCACAATTCTTAAATAAAACATTATTCAGATACAAACTTGGATATAAAACTTGTTTGCGCTTAGTACCAAACCTCTGAACTGAGATACTTATTCTCACTCTATGTGTTGCAAAACTTACATGGTCAGAGTTCTCCATTATATATTAAATTACCCACATTAAGTACAATTGCATGGTTACCATCCACTACCATGTGGCAAAGCAACACACTGAATTCACAACCCAAATCTAATAAAATTTTCCAAATTTAACGTAAACTTTTGTTGTCTTCGTGTAAGGGTTCATAACACAATTCCTTAAGCAATAAATCTTGCAGCTTATTCTTAACTGTGGTCCGGGACCCTGACACTAGATTCTGTATGCAGTATATCCACTGTCTTTTACAGTGTTCACTAGCACAGTTTACACTCCATATTGTCAGTTTATAATATACATTCAATCCACTATCAAATATGACCTTTTAGTTTGCTTGCCATTTGAATGATCCTTTCATAACCCACTGTTGACTTGCTGCCGCATCACAAGGTTTCAAGACAGGTAGTGTAACATCTCTTGCATCAGGCTTTTGTAGACAACGTCCAGAATTTACGTGCCTAATAGAACCATCCTGTAATATAACAAATTTAATCAATGATTGTTACTCTACGTAGCAAGAAATAGTATATTAATTTATTATGATTATTTAATTTATTTGGTCTTATTATTTTGCAGGTGACTACTTAAAGATCTACCAACTAATTTACCTCAAGTAGCAAGAAATAATATGATTAGTTTAATTTGTATAAGTCTTAATGCAGATGTTTTTACCATACTTCAACAAGCTGAGAGCAAAAATTCTTCAACCGGAGTCAATTAAATGTTGTGGCATAATGAGCAGTTAATGCAGAGGTTTCTTCTAATAAACATTGGAACTTCAGCGAACTTCAGCAACTGCATGAAGAACCTTCAGCAACAGTATGAACAACAACAGTATGAAGACAGTATGAACAACAACAACAGTATTAAGGACATGACAAAATTATTCAAGGATTAGTCAATTGGAACTTGAATTAGTCAATTAGAAGATCTGTGGCATAGAGCAGTTCATTAATGAACTTCTATTCAGGACGATGATGTGCTTGAGAGTAACAGCGGCAGCTAAAAAATATTTCGACACTGAGCAATCCTAATCTGACCTTCAGAATTACAGAGAATGGAGAACCCAGAGAACTCCAGGTTATCAAAATGTTGAAATCTTTTGCCATCAAATAATTTCAAAGAGCAAGTAAGGAACTAATTTCTATTCAGGACAATGATAATACTTTATGAAAAGTATTATGTTGCTGAAATACTATTCATATAGTATTTCAACAACTGCAAACCAAGATACAGTCCTAAACTGAGAATTTCTTCTTATCGCAAGTGACTAAGATCTGTTGTCTACCAAGAATTTTAACAAATGGAAGTAGTAACACAGCTACTAAGTGACAGATACAGTGTCCTTCAATAATCAAATGTCCTTCAATAATCAAGATAGCCAAGAATTTTAAATGCAAGTAGTAACACAAGAGCTGTTGTCAGCCAAGAATTTTAACAAATGCAAGTAGTAACACAGCTACGAAGAATGACAAATACATTGTGGTTGCAGTAAAACAGCTAAACTGAAAATAAATTCCTTCTTATCAAAAGTGACTAAGATCTGTTGTCAGTCAAGAATTTTAACAATTGCAAGTAGTAACACAGCTACTAAAAGAATGACAAATACATTGTGGTTTGATTAAGATAGCCAAGAATTTTAAATGCATGTAGTAACACAAGATTTGTCGTCAGCCAAGAATTTTAACAAATGCAAGTAGCATCAGCTACTACGAATGACAAATACATTGTGGTTGAATAATCAAGAAAAACTATTTCATCTTTCCAAAGTAACTAAGATCTGTTGTCAGCCAAGAAGACAAATACATTGTGGCTGAATAATCAAGAAAAGCACAGAGTTTCATATATTCAGTTTAGAACACAAATTCCTGAAAACAGCAGCCAAATCAAGGATCACGAATGCTAATTGCAACTAACAACCTTGGGCCAACAAGGACCATCACTGAACCAGTAGAAATTGAAGTGTTGAAATACTGAAAAACAGCAGCAGCTTGACTGGACAACAGTCATAAGATCCTCAAGGTTTAGAAGTTGACCTTGAAGACAAACAGTTCAAATGAAACATTTACAATGATGGAATACCCAAGAACGGCAGTAGCTTTTGTGGACAAGCTCAAGCCTTGCAAACAGCTTAGATGCCACAGATAAACATAACAGCAATTATCAATAAATTAATTTTCAGGGAAACATTTCTTGAACTGCAGCAATTTTGTCAGTGAAAATTTCCACCCAAGAAGCAATCTTCAATGCTAAGAAAATTCAGATACTTTGCCTGTCAAGTAGTATATATGATGAATGAACTTAACTTCACCTAACAATATTGAAACTATCAAGAACAGTAATTATCACATTTTATCAAGCTTAATGGCATAGCAGCAGCATACATAGTCCAGTATATATAAACTGCACAGTTGAAAGAATATTGTAGATTCAAGAACTCTGGTAGAAATCCACTACTTCAAGAACTTGGTAGATATGTACTGCCCAACTACGAAATGACATATCCATATGTGACAGCTGAAACTTCATTGCAGAACAAACTTCAGTTGTACAATGTAAAAGGAAATGTCCACATTATATGCATACATCTGCCTACTTGCAAAGAAGCGGGCAGATGCTATGCCAGGCTGAGAAATCTTTTCAAGCTGACAAAATCCAGGTATGAAATCTTTCCATGCTGAGAAAATCCAGTAATGACCAGCCTGCCTTATATGCACAGTTGATAAAATATATTGAAGCTGCAGGAGCTCCAGTAGATATATACTTTACTAGCTATGCCCAGCAGAGGAATAATTCTTCCATACAATGTGTCTGCTGAGAAACACTTACGTACATAGCCAGGAAGCAATGTTTCCAAGCTGAGAAAATCTAGTTTGCTAAGAATATGACAAAGTTGGTAGTTGAATCAGAACAGCATCAAGTTCCACCTGACATTTCCATTAGAACAAGCTCAAGCTTCAAGATAACATAAGAGCAATAGAAACATTATGCTTGCCGAGGAGCACTAACAAAATAGAGGTTTCAAAGAACATCAAAAAATGATATTGTTATGATACAATAAAGTTTGTTCATACTTACCTGGCAGATATATATATAGCTGTATTCTCCGAAGTCCGACAGAATTTCAAAACTCCCGGCACACGCAGTGGTCGGCCAGGTGGTAGTACCCATTCCCGCCGCTTCGGGAGGAGGGGGCGTTAAGAAGGAACCATTCCCATTTTCTGTCAGATTTTTCTAGTGCCACTGTCTCCTGAGGGGAGGTGGGTGGGCACTTTGATTATATATATCTGCCAGGTAAGTATGAACAAACTTTATTGTATCATAACAATATCATTTTGCTCATGAATCTTACCTGCCAGATATATATATAAGCTGAATCCCACCTTTGGAGGAAGGGGGAGACAGATTCGATTTTGGGAAACAATTTCATATATATGATGATATTTTGGTTCCTTAACTGTTAGCATAGCTGACTTTGTGAGTACCGTCACCCAAGTCTGCTTCTGCTTTACTAGAGACTCCAGCTAGGTAGTGACCTGTGAAGCTGTTGAGTTCTAGAGGATCTGTCAACGTGGGCGTGACCACACTGCAACTAGATCCTATATTATAGACCTCCAATTTCGGTACTGCATTCCTAGAGGTGCCAGCAAGGACGTGACCTGTGTAGCTGGTGCGCTCTAATGAACTGTCACGGGGAGCGTGACCACAATGTGACAGATCATATAGGTGTTGTTTAGACACCAAATGCTGTTAATGCTTCACTGGAGGTGCCAGCAAGGACGTGACCTATGTAGCTGGTGCGCTCCAGATGATTTGTCAATGGGGGCGTGACCACACTGTGACAAAAACATTTTACCCTACTATGAGGGCAAAGCAAAAACATTACCACCTGACCTAGCCTATCTGGTTAAACTTCGTAAAACCAAGGCTAATGGAGGGAAGGCCGCCTAAGGCGGCCTACCCAAGACCACAAAAAACTAAACACCTACATAAATATAATAAAAATAAAAAATAAAAAATAAAAAGAAATAAAATTAAAAAGTCCAAACTAACATATTATTTTCTAAAAGATAGGAAGAGTGCTACTCTCTGTCCCCAATATATTGTCTGCTGCGGACATATGGGCCCCAAAGAGTAGCAGTTCTCGTATGTAATCCTCACCTCCCGAAGGTAGTGAGAGGCAAAACACTGAATTACTACGCCAAAATGTGGCATTCAAGATGTCATTGAGTGCCATGTTCTTTTGGAAGGCGTACCGACGTAGAAATATACCCTCAGTCCATGCGCCAGTTCACTCCTTCAACACTTTCATATCACTGTCTTGACAGGATGAATGCACTTCCTTGATGGTGCCCCTCAAGAAAAAAGCCAAAGCATTCTTTGACACTGGTAACCTTGGCTTCCTGACCACCACCACAAGTTATCAGAAGGACCTCTTATAAACCTTGGTTCCTATCTTTTCAGACGGAGGGTTGACTTCCTAGCTATTGCTTAGGAGTCTGCTTCGTCTCAAGAGCCTCAGCGAGGATGTGACCTATGGGTAAGAGTTCTTGTGGGTTTGCCGATGGGGTCTTATCCACTTACTCGGCAAAGCTAACTGGCATTTGTCAATGGGTGCTAATCCACTCATATGACCATATACCGTATGCCTATTAGCATAATTAAGGAGCACAACAACCGATCCCGATCACCTGATCCTAACACGAGGGTAGCGCTTAATTTTAAAAAGAGTTAAACTAAAAATTAACTCACTAGTTAAGGATCAGTGTCGGCTCCCTATCCCAGCAACGTATCCGCAGACACGAACAACCAAGAGAAAAGGATCTCTTGTAGGTTGAATTGACATCCTTCGTGTAACGGGAGGTCAACACAGAATTGCATCTCACCCGTAACTGTGACAGCTCATATGTCCTTTATGACATATTGTTATGGAACCAAGAAGAATTCATAAAAGCTCGCACTTCATGCATAGGTTCGAATGGACTGGACATGAGGAACTTCAGAACTACATCCAAGTTCCAAGACGGCAACTTGGGTTGTTGAACCTTCATCGTTTCGAAAGATCTCAAGAGATCGTGAAGGTCTCTGTTGTCCGCCAAGTCAGGCCTCTGTGCCTAAAGACAACTAAAAGCACACTCTTATAACCCTTGATTGTAGAGACTGCAAGTTTTAGATCCCTTCTCAGAAAAGGAAGTCAGCAATCTGGCTCACAGGTCGTGGTGGAGGAAAATGCCGTTCTTCTTGCACCAACTCCTGAAGACTATCCACTTCGATTGTACACTGCGTTGGAAAACGCTCTTCTTGCACTGGCGATAGCTTTCGCCATTGACGTATAGAAGCCTCTCGCTCTGGCCAACTTTTGGATAGTCTGAATGCAGTCAGACTCAGAGCGAAGAGGCTTCTGTGGTACCTCTCGAAGTGGGGCTGTCTGAGTAGATCTGTCCTTACTGGAAGCGTCCTCGGGAAGTCTACTGCAAAGGCCATGACCTCTGTAACCACTCTCTCGCAGGCCAGAACGGGGCGAACAAAGTCATTCTCGTCCCTTCCGACACCGCAAAACTTTCTCATGACTTCCCCTAAGATCTTGAACGGGGAAAGGCGTACAGGTCCATCCCCGTCCAGTCCCAGAGAAGTGTGTCTATCGTCACTGCAGCTGGGTCGAGTACTGGGGAGCAGTACAGTGGAAGCCTCTTCGTTCTGGACGTCGCAAAGATATCCACGAGCGGGGGGGGGGGGGGGGGG
>NC_061092.1:2245529-2283029 GCF_015104395.2 Macrobrachium nipponense | reverse complement strand
TCATATACTATGTTAATTTTATCATTTTAGGTGATTATTAATCCCTTACGTAACAAATCATATTAAACAGTGAATATGCGTTTACGCAGTGGACGTCTGTATTTATACAGATGCATGGATAGGGTCGTTAAGCACCGTAGTGATTAGACACAAAACACAAGTGGAACACCCGTACAAATCTATATAAATTAGAGGTAACACTATTTCGGGTCTTGACAATAAATGCTTCCTTTGCAAGTCCCGATCGCAGTTTTAGCCTTGAGTTTTTTTGAGTTTATATAAAATATCGAACCTCAATGACTCAACTTAACTTTAAAAATATGGCTGGATTGCAAGGAATAACATGTCTGTAAAAAACTTTCATCAGGCTAAATGCGCTGACCAGGATCCCTCACTATTTCAAATTTTAGCAAGAATGAAGTACAAACAGTTAAGATTGAATGCAGTAGAGATAACTCGTCTTAATTAGTAATCGCTCAGTTCCTAATAGTTCGTCATTCATGCTATACGAACCAGCAACATAATGCTAAAAGCACACAATACGTTGCCGATGGTAATAAAGAGAAGGATCCTAATATTACAAAAAGAAATAGAAACAGTAGCCTTTCAGAATCAAACAAGCAAACTCGGTTACTGTGTCACCTAGTCAAGCGGTCAAGGTTAGTCAGATCTGCCGAAGTTTTCAAAGCAAAGCAAATTCCACGCAATAAGCGACTCTAGCAGAGTGGGGCAAAGCGATGTTGGTTCATACCAATATCTTTTTGAATTAAAAAGGATTTTTCCTATGAAACACACGACCGTATAAGTAATCAGAGCAGGTTTTCGTTTTTTTTTAATTTAATACATTAAGTTATAATAAATATGGTGGATTAAGCCCAACTGTACGCGCCGTAAAAATTAGAATATCTTGTTTTTATTTCTTTAATACACGTAATATCTTGTATTTACGGACTCGGTACGCTTGTTATTTCGAACTTCCCTAATGAGAAGTCCGATAAGCGAGCGCTTACAGTTACCTCTATAGTTATAAAAAAACATTGATCTGTATGTAGTGTAATTGTAAGATCATCTAGGGGTATACAAAATATTATCTTACATCTGCAAAAAAAATAAGGCGTGTTTATCAAAGGAAAATCCTATAAACCTTCAAACATATTAAAATCCGTTTGAACAAAAAATGAGACAGTTAATCAAATAATAACTTATATAAAGGAACTATACATTTGTCTCATAAATCGTAACATTGTTCAAATGACCCAACAGAATTCTCCCACAACCGCAGTCGTACTTTGCACGCAAAAATCTCGAGAAGCATGCACCCTCGAATGTCTTAGTGCGTGTAAAAAGACTTTGCTGGGAAATGAAATTTTTAATCCTTCCCGACACTCTGAAATATAACGATTTCCGCGAACAAAGCCCTAAAAGTATACATATCGTGGATACGGAAGTTATAAATATCGCATTTTTTATTGTTGCTAGTTTTTAATCACGCCCAACCAGTCGTGGATGAATCTCTCTGATAATCTATCTAAGTAATATCCGTAAAGTCATTCAAGCAGAGGTGATTCAGCAGAATTTTTTTTATCTTCTACCTGAATACCAGGAAGTTTCTCCACTAGCGAGTGATCTCTGGAGAAAAACGGATGTCATTGAAAACAAAATACGGTCTAAGGACAAACATAAAGCTATATACGTACCTTCGTGTAGAACCCCAATGAAATTTCAAAATAGAAATAAATGACGACGTTGAAAAATGTTAGTAATAGGAGTCATTAGGAAATCAAATAGCCCATATAATTTTTCCCTCAAAACGTCATGTCATAAAAGATTGGACTTGGCGTATCTGCGTAGATTTCTGTCGCTTAAACAAGGAAACGACTTCCGATAGTTTCCAGTGCGATGTACCGACGACATCTTATCTCTGTTAGGTTAGAATAATAAAGTTTTTTTTTCACCAACTTGGACTTACTTAAAAGCTTTTACCAGATACCATTACCTAAGTGATTGTACCTCATACTCCGTTTTCAGCACACTCAGGGGACATTATCAATTTTTTACGTATGCCTCCGGCTTACGTTGCGCCCCAATTACAATATGGTGTTTGGAGACTTTTAGGGGATAACCTACATGCCTATATGGATGATCTTGTAATCTTTTCTAATACCTTAGAGTACATTCACTAAAGTAGAGCTAGTGCTACAGAGACAAAGACAAATAATCTCAGAGTAAAATATCTAAATGTGAGTTTTTAAAAAACCGAACATGTTTATCTAGGTTTTATGTGTCTGGTCTAGGTCTTAAAAGTAGTCCATGGTAAGGTGTCGGCTATTCATAACTTTCCGGTACTTATTAACGTAAAAGGGGGATACAGCACTTTTGCGCTGTAGTGGGTATTACAATCGTATGTAAATATGTAACTCTTCAATCATGACAGCTCCTTTAACAGATCTTACGAAGAAGAGCGTAGATTTATTATGGTCTGAAAAGCATCAACAGGCGTTCGATATCTTAAAAGCGGAATGATGCAGCTTACCTAACTTAAAAATCCCTGATTTAAATAAGGAATTTTTTTTTTTATTGCAACAGACGCCTCAGACCAAGGGGTAAGAGGGGTATTACTTCAGTCATATGATAAACAGTTCTTCCCTATAGCTTTTTATTCACGTAAACTAAAGCCCTCTGAAAGTAAATATGCAGTAATAGGCAAGGAAGGGCTAGGTATCTTTAACCACTAGTACATTTTAAGTTCATAACTATGGCTATCCTGATAAAGTCCTTACTGAACATGAGTCTTTACCGAGTTTTTCAAAGGCTTTAATCACGTCCAAAAGGAACTCGGTGACAAATGATCATTCAGGTCTTTGGAGCCAAGATAAGATATCTACCTGGGAAAGCAAATATCATAGCTGACGCATTATCCCGCAATCCCGCACCATACAGCAAAGAACCATTAATTGGACTAAAAAGATATAGAAACATCCGTGCCTATTGTTAAAACCGTATCTAAACAAGAAAATTCCTTAACCCAAGAGATCGCGAGCATTGAATATCTGGGTCGGAGCGCAGAACTGTTACAAACTGAACAAAGCAAGCGTCAACAGACATAACCCAAACAATAAACACTTCGGAAACGGTGGAAAAACAGGGTTCAGCGGCTAAGCAAAAAACAATACACACTTCGAGCAGAAACCCTAAAGCAAAAGTATATTTAAAGTATGTGTATCAGAATAATGTAATCAAATGTAATATTATATGTAGGTCTGTGACGAGGTAAACCCGAAGAACACAGCAGATGACTAACGACCAGGTATTAGTAATAATCTCTTTCATACCAATCGTCATAAACTGGTTGCATTCCGTCATCCAGGGTTCCCTACTATGTTACAGAAAGCCAAATCACTATTTTACTGGCCTACAATGCTTACAGATATAAAAGCACATAACTGATTGTAACACGTGTCATGAAAACAAGGGACACACTAAGACACCTGTCGTTTAAGTTTAGGGGGCCTATCCTGTGCCAAATCAATCCTTGAAAGAATATACTTAGAATTATTAACAGAGTTACGAGTCTGACAGAGGGAATAAACACTCTTAGTGTTAATAGTTCCTTGACACGTTATATAGAATTAATAGCACTAAAAACAAAAAACACACACCCGCAATTGAGTGCGTTACGAATATTTATGAGTGTAAATCAGTAAATATGGAATTCAACACATAATAATCTGTGACTCGGGTGGTGTAAATCAATAATAATCTCCTTAACACGTGGTGTGAATTCCTTTCCATTAAGAAAACCAATAATATATTTGATCACCCAGAGTCAATCGGTTTGGTAGAATAACGGATAATTAAATAGGAAGTGTCAATGTCTTACGAGTTACAACTCGTGATATTGGATCCAAACTGGATTATAGCGGTTCTCGCGGTTTTATATACCTTTATCAGTTATATCTTGTATCTATTAATTGATGCCGCAAATAGGCCTTATACGGTACGCCGCTAGAACACTTTTCCACATATTCAAGCCAACCATTAATTTATCAAACCATATATATATATATAAATAAATAAAAAAAATTAAAAAAATAAGATAAATATGGATACAAGTGGAGTCAATATAATACACTCCGTAAGAAGTCGGAAGGGTTACAAATTATAATAAAAAAGGAATCACGATAAAATCATAAGCAAAACGTAACCATTAATATACCAAATTATATATGCGTAAAGATTTGAACTCTAACTTAACGCTTTAGTAATGACAAATAAGCTAAAAGTTCATTACATATCCAAAACCTACTGACATATTGTCTGTCCAGGTGATTTATATTCGTAGTCAATGAAAAAAAAAAAATTAAATAAATAAATAAATAAATAAACTAATAATAAATAAAATAAATAAAATAAAATAAAAGAGATTTTAAAGTCTGGAAGTCTAGAAGTGAAAATGTTATCTATGGAATAATCCTATATGAATCTTATACAGGGCTAATAATATATATAGAATTTGTATGGAAACCTTTTTCATATAGTTTGAATAAGGAATATTTATTTAACATAATGCCAACATGAAACTAATATATTGTTCAATTTTGGTACTGTTGTTTTTTTTTTTTCAGACATTCTTCTCATGCGGGTGGAGAATAAAACACTAAAATATCATTTGAAAATACTAAAGTCGTATCTCTTACAGCAAGTAACGTAACTCTTAGCTGGCTGAGAGCAATCTCCTGCCAAGTGACGACGTCATCATTGCCGTATCAGCATTTGTTCCTTTTACCCTCAATAATCTGCTTACACAGGCTTCATCTCGCGCTTGCAAAAGCAGATTGACTGGAGAAAGGAATGCTTAGCCCAAACTTCTCATGGGCAAGGCAGACATTAGGTACAGGTGTCTATCGGTATGCGCAATGCAACTTGTAATCATTTTAAAATTAATAAACAAAATAAGGAAATAGAGTTTCTATAACATCAAAATGAATTAATCTTTTCTGAACCTCATAGACATTTAGAAGTATCACGATATGGATATGGATATTTACTTGCAACATTAGCCTATTACAATCAAGTAAAACATTCATGGGAAATGTCACATTTTTCTTGAAAAACCCAAAGTGATTAGAAACTAGTTACATAGTGGGTTTTTTTTTTTCGTTGCATCTCCTACCTATTAATAAAGTTTTTAAAAAAAAAAATTAACCTCAGAGGATGCGCACGAGAAAATTGAATATGAAACTTTTGTTAGGGCACATAGAATCATGATTAATATTCTCTTGACTCTTATGCTGCCTGGCAATCTTACAAATAGCTCCATTTCCACTTCTTTGTCTAGTAACTTACTACCAGTAATATCGAATTTTCTTTGAGATTCGTATTGATATCTATTTATTTTTTATAATTATGGATATTTTTACAAGTCATCATAGACCTGGATAGGTTCACTCATTGTTAATGCCATGGATAAAAAAGTTTGTACAGCGGATTCTTTTGAATTCCAAAATATCAGCGAATTCATGTGGGTTACGTATGTCTAAATGGCTCTCTTCCCTCCCCTGTATTTTGGATGTCGTCTGAATTTACTTTGCCCTTGTGACAAGTATAATTTCACTTGCAGGCTGATTAATGGAACCTGGTTACAGTATCCTGCAGTACGAGAGTTTCACATCGCAACTTCAAAAAATCGTTCGTCGCAGCGGACGACTACAGTCAAGTAACAACCGCCTACAATGTGAAAGGAATTTCATGGACTTCTTCGACCGACACCGTATCTCGTCGTTAATCTCGTTTTAATGCGGAACGCTCCAGCGGTTGTCGGAATTCGACTACAAAAGGGACATACTTCCGACAATTACGACCCGAAGGATATTCAACTCTACTTTGCTGGCGAAGGACTCGTGCTGGGATTGATTATGATCTATTCAATCGCGAACGGAATCGTGTAGCTTAGGATGCAGAGAATAAAGTATGAGCGCAAAATAGAACGTTGGACCCGCCCAGGCAAATTTTCCCCTTGTTTTAACCATTGAAAAAGGCCGTTTCAATTGCTAAAGGTGGTTGTCTGGAACTGTGTAATGGACGAAAAGTTGTTCGAAAGCTAGTTAAAAGTGAAGTAGTATAACCTCGGTCATGTATCCTATATATATAACAATAAGTATCATGTTATCCTATATAATAATGATCATAAATAACAGAGTCGAATATATCTTTGCGTGTACGCATAGGAATCTCTATTATAAATGATCATAAAATAACAGAATCTAAATATATCTTTGCGTGTACGCATAGGAATCTATTTAAAGTGCACATATATTAATCATAATTATATGAATCCATATACCAATGTATAAACAAATCAGGTAGCCTATAATCAATCTGTTACCTTTTATCTTCCCAATATCTGCAGTTATATATGAGTTAGTATATTGATTAATGAATCAGAAATCAACGAATCAATCAGCATAAACATTAATAATTTTATCAATTCATATATGATATTTTTATCAGTTAAAATATGATTTTTATCATGTTAATCTTCATTCTATGCAATTATCAGAGTACATTAGTATTTTCTGTAGCATAAGTATCTTAAAGAGATGAAGTGAAAAACTGTATCATTATATATATCATGTGATCACTATTATTTACCAATATCATTGTTTATATTTTATTACTTGAATCAATTCATGTACACAATGAATATTTATTTACTTATATATATATATATTCACATAGTGTCTGTATCACACTCCCTATAAGTCAAATGCAAGTTAAGTTTGAGTAATATTCAGTGGGTTTGGTTTGGTAGCTGACCGAGCTAATGTAAGTGTTTACATAATAAAAATATGGAATGTTAGTCCATATATATAAAAGTCTAAAAACTAAAGAGGTCAACCAGATTGCTTGCAGGAATGTGATCAGACTAGAGACGCTAAAGATGACGTATACAATAAGTATGTAGGCTAAGATAACATGCCGTCACCTGTAGTCATTCAATTGTTTATAAACTTAGTCCAAGCTCTGCTTGAGACAACTACCCCGACCTATTATTCAAACGGCCTACGTGATCTGTAGCGTGTCTCATTCGATTGTGTGTTCGTATGAAACTATGTTATATGATAGTATGTTTCATATGTTCGAACTACTGTCTGTTCCTTCATAACTTGTAACAGAGATGGTAGACAAGCAGAACAGAGTTAGCTATCGTCATTAGAAGACCTGTACCTCTTTACCTAAGCTTTATCATGTAGAGGAATAGGATTAGCCATCCTCATTGGCAGAAGCGATCAAGCTATCGTCATAGAAGACTTGTACGATCATACTGATCTTCATCATGTAAAACTTCGGAAGAATATACTATTTTTATACCTTGTGTTTTCTACAAGAACCTCACCGAACCATGAGGTTTAACACATCGTCGTAAAGATAACCCACACGTAGTGTATCTACAAAACCCCAGACACTCCATTGAAGATGGAAGTGCAATACCAACCGACTTAGCGTATAGATTATCGCTAGTCTAACATTACCTCATAGGGCGCCTTATCATACAAGGCACTAGCCCTAAATATACACATATATACATATATACATATATACATATACATATATACATATACATATATACATATACATATATTATACATATACACATATACACATATTACACATATACACATATACACATATTACACATATACACATATACATATATTATACATATACACATATACACATATTACACATATACACATATACACATATACACATATATATATATATATATATATATATATATATATATATATATATATATATATATATATACACACACACATATATACATATACTACATACACATATATATATAATTTATTTATTTATTTATTTTTTATGAAAAAATTCTCGCAAAGTGAAGATGTTCAGCCATGTATGCTAGAATTCCCCTCAACCCGAGGCTAAGGCCGTGATTGTAGGGTAGAAATACGGTTAGTCCGTCAATCCCGCAGGAGAGAGAGAGAACGTAACCTAATGCGCATGGCAGACAATCAGATGGAACTGAGCACTGGCATTACGCATTAGTGACAGCAGACTCAGAGAACGTTCGTCGTTCTCGCACTGCTCTGCCTGAGTTGCCACCTACACCATTCTACGAATGAATAGGTTTACTATCATTATAGAGCAGAAACCAAATCCATCAAACTGGTATATTTAAGCGAAAACTGAATTTGCTAATATAAAAGGCTAACTGGTATTGTCATAACAATACCTTAAATGTTTAAAAATAGGGAAACCGGCAACCCCTGAATAGTTGCAGGGAGAACCGATTAAATGTAATAAGAATAATCGTACTCTCGTTGTCCTCCGTAGGAGTAACTATGGTATGAGTATAAACTTGAACCATACAACCGTGTGATAGTAATATGACGTAAGGGCAAAAATAATATTACTATGATACAACATCGCTTGTTCACCTTTACCCGGCAGATATATATATACATATATCTGACTGGTAAGTTTTATGAACAAACGTAGAGTATTTTAGACACTTGGACAGCTACCTCCCTACTACATTCTGCCTCACCGAGGTAGGGAGAGCCATCACGCGGTAGTGTTTTTGTCAATGAGAAATTATACGCTTACGCGATAGAATGAACACTCATGGCATATCACTATACTTCACTACACTACTATAACTTTCCAATGCAAACATGATTCCAGGCTACGCAAAGATTTAAGAATCACAGATAGGGTATTACCCTCCAAAGACACTATCGTAGGGCCCGAAGGCATCACAGGTCTTTGGAGGGATAAATTCTACTGGACGGGTAACTTGTGTTACACGCCTGGAGGAAGACCTCCTTACACTATCACGTTCTAGTTTACGTACCTATGATTCATAAGCCTTCCACGCAGAATCAGACATATTTTCACACTCGTTGCAGCGCTCATCAAACACACAAACATGTTTCCTACAATTCGCGCACACTGTATGAGGGTCTACCGAAGTTTTCGGTAGCCTAACCTTGCATTCTTCCACACAACATACTCTGGCCTAGTCGAACTACCTAGATCCAGACATCGTAAGTTTAAGGAAAAATCAAGCCAAAATAAAAACAATCCACAATTAGCGTATGCCTAACCACCGATCCTAATCAAATAACCAAAAATCAATCGGGATACTCAAGTGACCAAAAGAGTTCCAAAATCCAATGACGGAGGTGCAGAAAACACTTGTTGTCTGCACCGGTGACAGAAAAATATCTGACAGAAAATGGGAATGGTTCCTTACGCCCGCCTCCCAGCGGCGGGAATGGGTACTACCACCTGCCGACACTGCGTGTGCCGGGAGTTTTTGAAATTCTGTCGGACTTCGGAGAATACAAGCTATATATATATCTGGCAGGTAAGATTCATGAGCAAACATTTAATTACTTGTAAACAACATGAGGTCAAGCCTTGGAGGTATGCATCAAGATAGCTTGGAGTCAAGTGCTGGGTATTTCAGCAATTCCCACAGATACCCAGCAATCCACAGCACTGGAATAGCATGGATCAGCCACAGTTACTGATTTGGAATAAACACCAAAGCAACAGCAAAGAATTGGGAACACCTGAAAATCATTAACCACAGCACTGAAATACCATGGAGTAGCCACAGTTACTGATTTGGAATAAACACCATAGCAACAGCAAAGCATTAGGAACACCTGAAAATCATTAACTTCAAATCACACTATAGATGCTGTTAATAAAAAATATTGCAGCAAATAATCCTACAGATCTTGTTTCAACTGAACAAAATTGAGATTCAAATGCTGAAAAACTCAAGAACAGCAGCAGCCTGAAGTCAAAGACAACAGAAGCAGCATATGTAATCTAATGCTGTATAATACAGCAATTGAGAGCAAAGTCTGGCAGCAGGATTAGACATGGTACCAGAATGGATCTGTTTGTAATGATGTACCACTAAGCCTCAAAACCACAGTGTTAGCTAGCATAAACATATTTGACGGCAGTATGTGGTAATAAATATAACACTGGTCATCAGATTTCGGTTGTTGCAAATTATCCAAGATAAGCAAATCCTGATTGAACACTAACAACGTATGCCTTAAATAGACTCGACAAACATTCACTATGTACTCTTTAGACTTCAACTCTTTTACTCCAGAAGGATGATCTTTTTTCACTTACAGTTCAGTAACAAGATTATCATCAACCTCTTGTTTATACAGTTTTCTCTTCTATTTTCAGTCAGGTCTGCATGAAAGATGAGATGCACCACAGATGGAGATGAAACATTGCACCAATTAAGCTGTACATGGCCTTTTGAGGTGGGTTAAGAAGAAACAGATGTTGCCACAAGTTCATCATGAGGACATTCATGAATTGTGAATTTAACATACACAAAAAGAGGATCAGCTCTGTTGTTTCACTGCATTGACAATATAATAAAACTGCAATCCAAAATTTGTTTTCCAGCTATTCCTGTTTACTCAAAGACCAACAAATGTGTCCAAAATGTTAGATTTTCAGCAGTGGCCCTAGTTTTGGGTAATTCTAAAAGTGATCACCTCAATGACAAGAGGTATGTGTAAACTCTGGAAACTGTCTTATGATACAGGACTACAATATGGGACAGACCTCATTAATAGTCTACTAACTTAACTCATCTAAACCACCAAAATGTGGAAAATTAACATGGTTGCAAATGATGATCCAAGCTAGTTGAAATCATTTCTTACCCCAGAGCAAACAAGAACCAAAGAATTGTGCTTGTGGGCAAGGATGACATCACCAGAAAACAATGCAATATGTTATCAATGGATACTGTACTATGACTTGGCATTCATTTGCACAACCAATATGTAAGCAATTACAAAAGTCTATATTCATACAGGAATGTTTGCATATACCAAGAAATATAAACTTTACTAGTCAGAAGTGATGAACACTAACTAAATCTGGTAAAACCTCAAACATAAATTTTGCTTAAAATTTAATGGTAAATATCAACTAACCTGGTCATTGTACGTCCACATCTGATTGCCACCCATGCCGTGACAACGAACAAGTTTTACTGGACCACTTGGGTTAGATGCATCCAAACAATTATCGTCCGACATAATCTGCTGTCGTTTTGTGTAAGCAAATACCTGCAAATAAAACAAAGATGAGAAAAATCTGATCAAGCATTTACATATTTTACCAATATACTACAGTGTATCACTTTTATATTTCAAAAATATGCAGAAATCAACTATGAACTGTATATTCATGAAAAGCAAAAAAATGGAAAATTCAGAGCAAAATACAACTTGTATAAAAAGCTGAAGAGCATGCAGAACTAACAAATTATAAGTAGTAAGATCCATGCACACAAACACATTGTAAATACCACATTACAGTACTTTATTGTAGACAACATGCAAGCAATGATCATACCAAAATTAGGTACTAGTAAGCTAGACTTTCACCTAAAGCAAGTACAGGCATACACACCAACCAAAAGTGCAATAATATGTAACAAGACCACACAGCTAACTTGGAAGGAAATACTAGACAATGTTATTTACTACCACTCAAAGAATTATTTACTGTCATTTATGTTTAAATGTGCTGATCTTTGCAAACAAAACACTAGAGGTTGCTGCTGATTGGCAGAATGTCAGTACTACTGTACTGTAATCTGGTAAAACAAAGAACTATACTAGTATACTCCATATGAAGATAAATCTTTGCTGAAACATAATGGAGTCGTGTGAACACTTACAGTTATTTAATCAACAGGATCGCAAGAAAATTTCACATTGTTAGGAAAGGACATCATAAGGTTCAGTGTTACACTGACCTTAACAACACAGATGTAAAAAATAAAATAAAAACCTCAACACCATCACCCAAAGTTAGTTTACCAAATCAACAAAAATCACAAGGTGAAAGATAAAACTTATAATGCATGTAGAATTCCATCAAGACAAATTTTCTGTCACAGACCTGATGATAGCTACTTCGTCCACAGTCTGATAATTTTAACTGGTCACTGCCATCAGCATATAAACATTTCTTTTCTTCTGAGAGCATGATCTGTTGGGTTTACAGTGTCCAAAATAATATCAACTTAATCATGTTCTGTATGAGTACTGGTAGGTAAGAGAGAGTTCGTGTAGAAAATAATCCTGATCACTGAAACCATCTTCAAGCAAAAGCGTTACTGCCAAAATGCCTTCAGGAAATGGGATGCTGGCAGTTGGCATAATTATTATCAGAGATTCTTGGTGTTATAAGCACCTAGGGCATTTATACCCCATTTTACAACCAGAGTCATAAGTAGAACCATATATAATTAATTACGCCTTCTTTGTTACACACAAAAACACACATTTCTGTGACCTGCATCATCAACTAGGGTGACTATATCCCTTAGTATTTCTAAAAGGGAAAACTGTATTTGAAAAATTACATAACTGATAACTTGCAAATGACATCAAGCAAAGGGATGCGTGTGGGGCTGAATGTACAGTGTACCACGTGAAGTGAGAATCAATGGGTATTATTAGTAAAGTTTATCATAATTAGAAAAATGTTAAATCTAAACCAATATAAGGCAACTAGCCAATGTTTTTCGAGATAGGGATTTTGATGTAGAGTGCTCATTCTTAAACTATGCACAAGTCCAAAAGCCTACAGCTTTGCCATAAGTTTTTAAAGCCAATACTGCATCTGTATGCTCATTCAGACCTATAATAATCATGCACTTTACACTGTCATGCACCGAGCTCTGACCAAGCTTTACATACATATACTTCACTATACTAAGGACAGTTACTAAATCTACATGCACATACATAGGTGTTAGTGACAAGAAGCACCCACGTAAAGAACAAGTAGTTCCCATCTACATCTTTTGCTATACATACACAAACCATACACATGGTATGGCTCTTGCACTATATTAACTACATCAAACTAACAAGAAATTAAAAAAAAAAATTTAAGCTGAGACTATGCAGTGCATATGAATAGCTATCAATTAATCCAACCTGATTTCCACCAAGACCATGGCAATAGCTGGTGCCAAGATTTTCTCCACTCTTACGACCTAAAGTATCCAAGCAGCTTTGTGTCTCTGCATTTCGAATCTACAGATTTCATAAATTAGTTAGTCATGTTTCAAGATGAGAGACAGCAAATTTTATGGATTTCTATACTATGACCTGAAAATCTAGGAGTTAGGGGTGATATATGTATTTCTCCACTTGGGTGACAAATTTGATCACCACACTGAACTGAAACTGCAAATTACTTGAATGTAAAAATGGAACTTGAACCGATGAAACTAAAGATCACATTTTGTATAGTATATCAATCTCAATGATACTTTTTATTCTGTTACTCAAAGCCGTTCCTATTATCTTAAAAGTTTTGCATTTACAAAATTACTGTGGAATAGTTCAATTTCAATTATTTTCACTTTGTAACATGTATACACTTTTCTATCATTTCAATAACAATGTTTTCAAAGGAAAAAATTTTTGCAGGATAACTTACCTCCCCTAAATAATAATAGTCCAATGGCATTTGAGACTCGGGATAAATATTTTCAAGGAACCATCTGAAACTCTTACATTTCAGTTCCTCCCTTAACTTTCGTCTGGCACTTACATCACCATAATCGACACTTCTTGCTCCTGCAAAGTTTGGAATCAAATTAATAACCAACATTACACAAATCAAAGACTATTTCACTTAATGACTAAATATTAATCAAACTTACTGTGTAAATGTAAGGAAAACAAAAGCTTAAACCATGCAAACATATATGAACACAATTACAACTGAACTAGTGACAATAAAACAAAATGTTGAACGAAAACAAACAGGAAATACAAGGGAAGGATAGGACTGGGCAGGAACAGGATAAGAGGCAAACAAATTCATAAACAACTGAGACATAAACAATAATTTAAGTTTTTTCTCTATCAAATGAAAAATAAAGCCATATGCAAACAAGGTTCACTTCACAGAGGAATATCATGTTAAGAATATCATGTTAATATAGGGACATTGTTGGGTAATTACCACTAACTTTATGGCTGCAACAAAACTTGATGAATGCAGTCTACAAATACAGCATACTGGCAAGATCCAGGTTCCAACATATAATCCTATTGTGGCAATCAAAATAGCAATATAAGGAGCTAATAGCAACACTATGTGCTAGGTGCAAAACTGCTTCTGCTAAAACAACACCGCATTTCAAATGTCATCTAAAAATTTCTACATAACGCTACTGCCGTTCACTACAATCTTGCAGGCAAGTTCTAAAGTTCTACACACTGCTTTTATGTGCGTGTCCATCACCATAGCATTCATCTGTGCTCTACACTCATGCTTAATTATTTGTCTATAAAAATTGAAAAGTTAATTTTTGTACTGATTAGTTTCTAACCCCAAACACTGAAAAACTATTGCCAAAAAGAAAGACTACATACACAAGAAAATAATTAGAAAACAAATATCCTTTCAAAACAACACAACTAACTTTTCATTCATACACATGTATCAATGAAACTTACAAGGTCCTGTCTATGGAAACTAGGAAAACCCTACCAAACTATTTTTCTTTTTCTTTTGTTGCAATCATTCAAAACTAATAGGGAGGCTTAGAATGCATAACTAGTAAAGATATCTACCTTACACACACACAAAACAACATGCCACAAATACTATCATCTTTTAAACTACTATGCAAAGTATACTATTTCCAAATTAATCAAAATGATTCTCATTGTTATTCAAAGATTCATTTATTCCATAACATCAACCTAAAACACACACAGATCTATATTTCTGTTCAGTCAGTTTATTGTGGTCTGCACCCATGGTTAGCTGTCAGATTTTTTTGTTATCATGAATGATGAACTCTTATCTTTGAAGGGTATCAAGGCTAATCTAAATTACCCTCTGAGGAAGGAATACAAGTGTTGTATGGTAAAAAGCAGTGTAAAAACAAGCTGAGATGTAAAAGTGTGGTGAAGATTAAATGCATAAATGTTAACAGCAACAGTGACAGATATAATTTGAGATATTTATGTATGAATGTATATATGTATGTAGTATGATAGTGTGAGTGCAGTTTGGTCAGGATGAAAGGCAAACGTGCAGCCTGACCTGGGTTAATGCTGTAATAGAATTCTTTCCAGTCGTCCAACCACACCTCGGCGAGACGCGCGTTGTTTTTGTTAACAATTTTGGATGTGCCCCCTGGAAACGTGTAGGGGGTGGACTTGCGGAACACATGACCCACGTGGGAGCAAGTGGCGATCTCTAACGTACCCCCACACATCCACACCTGCAGAGGGTGATTCAGCCACACATGAGCAAAGCCGTGCCGGTGGGGGCAGTACTACTACAATGTGAATGATTCTAGCCCACCAATGGTAAGTTTAATTTACTTAAAATGTACCCTGAGGAACCCAGGCTGTGGCTAAAGCACACATACAAGTCCACCACCTTTCAAGCAAGTTCATAGTTCCTTTAAGCACCAGCACATGTGCTGTACAGATATAGACATATGCTTAGTACCACAAGTCTGGCTATTGCTAAAGGGGTTTCTTATATTTCAATAAAATCTAAGTAGAACAAAATGTGGTACAGTATATTTACAGTGCAAGAATCATCATATGTCAGGTTTTCATTAATAATAACAATCTTTTCATATTCTCAGTAATAGCCAGTTGAATGATTTCTACCAATGCCCACCACGATATATATCTGCAACAAGTTCTAGTTAGTAGAGAAAGCTTTAGTTCATATGCTATGTACTGTTAATAAAGTTAGTAAGATGATGCATTATTTCAGAGTAAAGTAAGGGTTGAAATTGCATGTCATGCAACATCACTGAGATGTACTGCAAATCACCTGGAATCAGTGTACTTACTAAATACAATACTATACTCCAAAATAATGTAAAATACTCTTTTGTCAATTACCTGTTATTGCATTGTACATTAGTGTATTTATGTCTGCTTTCATAAGTCCAAGGTTTGTCATTTCTTTCACTCATCTCATACAATACAAATTCACAATATGGTAAACTTAATGAAATGTGATGCATTAAACATGAAACTTACAAATTGTATTCTAAAACCTTCAAATGGAGTGATGAAAACAGAGACAATACAAAGTTAAAATCCTATGTGAAGCAAAATGACAGTTTTAACTGTCACAGGCTGGTTGGAGGCTTGACAGTCTTCATTATGTATCTGCTAGGTAAGGGCTTTACTGCCATGAGGAATGGATGATAGGCATTGCCTTGCAACTCAATCCTGAAAGAATTTGTTAGTAGGGTTTTTTTTCTCTCTCTTCATTGCAGTGTAAGTCTTCACAGACACTCCATTAGCAGTTAGTGCCTGACTTGCGTTGGCACCAATTGAAGACATACACAGGAGTACATATTCAATGCAAAAGCAGTTAGGATGGAGAGAGAGAGAGGGTGATGGGCATATCAAAGGATGAGTAAGGAGGAGGAAGAGGTGTTTGAAGTCAATAACAGGGGGTCATTTGGGGAAGGGAGAGATGGTGGAGGGTACCTGGATTCATTTCAAAGAAAAAGTCTCTCCATTCGTCCATCCAAACCTCAGCCACTCGGGCCGAGTTCTTCATGACCACGTTGACAACCCCTCCAGGGAAGGAGTAAGGAGACTTGTCGCGGAACACATGGCCCACGTGAGAGCAGGGGATGATCTCAAGGGTGCCCCCGCACTGCCAAATCTGAATAGCACTCAGGTCAGCGTACAATTATTGCAACTAGCCCATTTGAGATAGGTCTAAATAATCTGTTAGTTTCTGATATCACCCATACAGAAAACAAGGAGGCCCATAATTACAGAATGGAAAACTTAAGAGAGGAGAAGGAAAAGCCTGATATTCACATATCAATAAGTACTTGTTATACAGTGAAACTTTTCAACTGTTATACCGTTTACTATATATATATTATATAAGAATGTGGCTTATCTGCTGATATGAGTAAATTAGGATGAAAAAGTATATAAAATACAAAGAAAAATAATGTAATTACTCTTCCTATGCTGTTATACACACTGCATTAACATTCTAAGTAAGCCTTATTAATTACTGAAGCATCCTTTTCACCTAATATGATACTATACATGAGTTAATAGATGTACATTATAGCTGACAATATAACCAAGTGTCCTACTTCCAGTCATCTATAATTCAGTGGTTTTAGGAAAATGCTGAAAGAAAAGTACTGCAACTTCTAGAAAGTCTCGATAAAAGACAATGATAATAATAATAATGAAACAGAGAAAGAACACAGTTAAAGACCTACGTAGATAAGATGGGAATTCAGGCAGGTGTGCAAGATGCAAGAGGGGAAAGAACCTGTTTTACACCTAACCATGTAGTACAGGATAAGCAACTACCTCAAGATTTATTGGCTAGGACTGCATTTTAATGTCTCTTAATCTTTACCAGTTTTGGAAGTTCAAGTTCTGAGAGTAATTCAGATTTCCCTCTACTTTTTAATCAATTTATCTACAACTACACTTCCTCCTACAAGTAAACTGCTGTTTTTGGGAAATATTGCAATTCATAGGCATTCTCTTATTGATGCAGTTCACAGGAGGTCTTGGGACCATTTTTAAAGCTTGGTCATAATACAGAACGTACATGGTAGACATCATAATTCAATGCCTCACTGGCTCTCTGCATGTCCAGCAATTTCTTCAAGTAATGATTCAGTGCTCAAAGATACAACATTTTCAATAATGGATCAACTTCCATAAAACCAAATACATAGCAATAATTGCCCTTCAATCATATGATATTCATCCTGCACTCCATTTCCCAAACAATGGCCTTCCTGAATTTTTACAAAGAGATGACATACAAAAAAAAGGGAAATTTCAATGGAAAACATAGAAGAGTGTAAACATTTAAAATAGTAGATGACTGAACTAGAACACTTGATTTAAACTGCACTGCACTTTATGTCATCTCACAGATGAACCAGCATCAGGGAATATTCTTTGATTTCTGCAAAAAAGTAGAGATAGTAAGACTGCTCACAATCAACTGGATGTTGATAAGCTGGAACAAAAAAATTACATCAAAATGTATAACACCACCAATAATGTACCTGGCTTTATCATCATAGCAATTAGCAATATGTCCTCTTAACATAACTTTGAAGAAGTATGTTACACCTTACAGCATAATCTATACTTACCAAACTTCTATTTCACACACATTACTTTTCACCCCATGTTAAGTAGAGAATAACAATTTAGACATTTAGACCCTATGTGACCTCTTATAATATCCAGCTACATTTGTGGAGTTACAATATCTATTGTACCCTGTACCAAGATGGAAAAACTTTAATATTGTAATATCTTACCCTGAATGACATTTCCAAATTCTCTCCACCCCAGATATCCATGCCTTCGTCATATCGACCAATTTTCTCAAAATAATCCTTATCGATGGCAAATAATCCACCAGCCATGGTTGGAGTCCTGAGAGGTTGTGTTCTGTCACCACCGCGTCTCTCCATTTCTCTTTGAGGAACCCGATACCTGATGAGGACATAGTCAATTAGTGAATCTTATTTTTAAATAATACATTATCGTAATACTACTACTGTTGTAGGAAGAAGGAAATTATGCCTAAATACATTTCAGGGGAGCACTTTCAGAGAGACAAGATCTTCACTGAGAGAAGGGCACTGGTTGAGAGCAATCCTTTAATTTTCTCCAGGTCAATGGCTCTGAAGTCTAGATGTTAAGCAATAAATTATCTGAATATAGCATTGTAGAAAGAAAGGAACTATACCTAACCTAAATGCACCTCTGGGGAACAGTCTCAGGAGACATGACCTTCACTGAGGGAAAGGGCAATGGTTGTGAGCACTCTTGTAATGGAACAAGGCTAAAACCGCTGCCCTACTATTAGTGTTCAGTGGATTTAAAATTTAGATCTTGAAATGCCATTTGTCCTCTTAAGACCAGACTAACAACACACACAGTGAAATATTCTATACTTTGTACTTCTTTGATATATACTACTAATCTTGGCTTAAAAGACCATTTGTCCTCTTCAAACCAAACTAAGAATACAGTGAAATATTCCATATTTTGTACTTCTGTGATACCTATATACTACAATCTTGACTTAGTAGGTTGTTTGTTCTCATCAAACCAAACTAACAATGTAATAATAATGTTCTGTTTTTTGTACTTCTGTGATATATACTAGTACTAACCTTGTTTTAAAAATCACCAAATCACTACAGATAAAAGTCTTACCATCTGAAGTTTAATTTCCAGTTAAAACCGCCCCAGGTCATGTCAGAAGCCGTTACATATTCAAAGGTCTCATCCGATATGACATCAATAATAGGGCATACCACGCGAGTTCTGAAAAAAAAAAAAAGAATAAGGGATCAAAATTTCAATTTAGCAGCCATGAGTCAAAATAAAGATGTTTTAAATGGACCTCAAAATGCATTTTTACATAGCTGAACGAAAAATTCTTTAAGAGTAAGACCAGGATTTCAAATACCTTAAAACATATGAATGGTTAAAAACATTATAGTCCTTTATTTTCAAGTAGTTTAATCACTCGACAAACGAGACAAACATAAAAAATAAAACGGTACTGAATTAACGAGAGAGAGAGAGACCTTACAGACCTTACAGTTCGTTCGGGTTGCCCCAGGTCCCTCAGTGTGAGGCACCTCTAATGTCTACCAGAGAGTTGCTAGTACATCTTCCGGTATATTTTGCATCTTCCAATCTTGGATGGTCTGGGATGCAGTTTAGATATTTGTCGAGCTTATTCTTAAACACATCTACGCTCACTCCTGATATATTCCTCAGATGAGCTGGCAACGCATTGAATAGACGCTGCATTATCGATGCTGGTGTTCGTAGTGGATTAATGTCCTTGGTGCCTTTCCTTATTTTTCCTGGTATTGTTTTGGGCACTATTAATCTACCTCTGCTTGCTCTTTCTGATATTTTTAGTTCCATGATATTTTCTGTTATTCCTTCTATCTGTTTCATGCCTGAATTATCATGTAGCGTTTCTCTTCTCCTTTCTAGACTATATAATTTAATTGATTGTAGTCTTTCCCAGTATTCAAGGTCCTTAACTTCTTCTATTCTAGCTGTAAAGGACCTTTGTACACTCTCTATTTGTGCAATATCCTTTTGATAGTGTGGTACCATATCATATTGCAATATTCAAGTGGACTACGAACATATGTTTTATAAAGCATAATCATGTGTTTTCAGGCTTTTCTTGTTTTGAAGTGCCCGTAACAACATTCCACCCATTTTTGCTTTACATTTTGCCAAAAGAATTGCTATTTGATCATTGCATAACAATGTTCCTATTCATCATCACACCAAGGTCTTTAACTGCTTCCTTATTTGTGATTGTCTCATTATTAGGTCCCCTATATGCATATAGCTTTCCTTCTCTGTCTCCATAATTTATTGATTCAAATTTATCAGAGTTAAATACCATCCTATTTTCCTCTGCCCAATCATATACTTTGTTAAGGTCTCTTTGTAGAGCGTTCCTATCTTCATCACAAGTAATTTCTCTACTTATTCTTGTGTCATCAGCGCAAACTACTCACTACCGAATCCTTAACTTACTGTCTATGTCTTCAATCATAATAACAAACAGTATTGCAGCTAACACCGTACCTGTGGCACACCGGATATTACCTTGGTTTTCATCCGATTTCTCATCAAGTTTGCAATAACTATCTGTTTTCTGTTGTGTAAAAATTCTTTTAACCATCTTCCTATTTTATCTACGATATTGTGTTTTCTAATTTTCTTTGCTAATATATTATGGTCTACTTTGTCAAAAGCTTTTGCAAAGTCTAGATAAACCACATCTGTTTCCATTTTCGCTTTTCATATTTTTGAATATGTTCTCACGGTGGACTAACAGTTGGGTTTGTGTACTTTTTCCGGGTACGAACCGTGTTGTCCTATATTAAACAAATTATTTTTTATTAAATGTTTCATAATATTTTTCTTCATTACCCTTTCATAGACTTTCATAATATGTGATGTTAGACTCCACAGGCCTATAATTACTTGCCTCAAGTCTTGATCCACTTTTGAAAGTAGGGTGATATATGCTAATTTGTGCTCATCATAAATCTTGCCTGTATCTACACTTTGTCTTAATAATATTGCAAGTGGCTTTGCGATAGAATGAACTACTTTCTTTAACAAAATAGCAGGGATTCCATCAGGCCCTGCAGCAGCTCCATTTTTAATTTCATTAATTGCCTGCACAATATCAGCTTCATTAATTTCTATGTCAGCTAAATATTCACTATTTTCGTCCCTTACTTCTATATCATTATCTTCATTATCTATTCTAGGGGTGAATTCTCTCTTATATCGTTCTGCCAGTAATGTTGCAAATTTCCTTTTTTTCATTCGTTAATCTCCTTCAATTCTCAGAGGGCCTACTATTTCTATTCTTCTTTTATTCATCTTCTTCGCATATGGGTATAAGAGTTTGGGGGTTTGGCTTTGATATTTAATAGGGTTTTTTCTTCCAATTCCCGTTTTTCATTTTCTTTTGATTGTATAATCTTTTGTTCTGCATTTTCTATCTTACTTTTTAGTTCTATAACTTTCCATGCATTTTTTTCTTTTGCAAGACCTTTTTTCCACTTTCTGATTTTCTGGAACAAGATCCTTCTGTCTCTTGGTATGCATGAATGATGTTTACTTTTCTTCTTCGGTATATAGTTTATCCACTATTTTCTCTAATATTTTTTATATAATATCTCCGTATTTTACCCTTATGTCATCGCTTACGAAAATGTTATCCCAATCTTTGTTTAATTCTTCATTTATTTGCTGACCATTTTATATTTTTACTGTAGAAGTTGTATTTTCCATATCCTTCCCACTTTTCATTTCTTGCTTATCTCTGTTTTCACTTGCTTTTGGAATGACTGTTAATTCTATGACATTATGGTCTGAAATACTCGCATTATAAACTATTATTTCTTTAACATAAATTAACCCTCGTTCACAAATACTGGGTCTAAAGTATTTTCCTTTCTTGTTGGCAGGTGATTTATTTGTTGAATGTTGTATTCTAGTAGCATATCTAATAGCTTTTCGAATTGCCTCTTATCTTCTGCACTACTATTACTCTCTTTTTTATATGTATAAGTACATCCACAATCTCCTATTCGTTCTTTCCATTCTACGAAAGGAAAGTTGAAGTCACCAGATAGGAGAAATAGTCCAGTCCTTGTGATTTCTACATATATCATCCAATTTTTCAATTATTAAGTCAAACTCTTTAGTATTAGGAGGTCTATATATTACTATGTTCATTAATTTTTCAGATTCAAATTCTACCGCTATTAGTTCACATTCTGAGTTACTATCTCATATATTTTTCCTTGTTTTTTGTCTTTCCCATATATTGCGTTCCCCTTGATTCCTATTTTTTTCTATCTGATCTATAAGTTTGGAACCCTTTTATTTGATCATCCTTCCCAGTCTCTTGGGAATACCAGGTTTCACTTATATTCATTATATCTATTTTCTTTTCAATTTGGGTTAGTTCTTTCTAAGTACTCTATTTTTCTTTTTGAGTTACTCGTAACTAACAAACCCTGCGCATTCATCACTATGATGGTTTGCGTGTTTTCTCCTTCATTTAATATTGGTATAATAAGGATTTTCCCATGTCTCTTTCCTGTTCTGGTATGTTGTTCTTTTTTTCATTTCCAGAAATTCTGACATTAAAAATCCAACTTTTCCATAATATTTGATCTTCCTTCATCATAATTATTCATTTTGTGTCTGAATCTGCAATTTTCTCCGTTTCTGCAATATCCTCTTGCATAATAAATACAGTTATTATCCCTTGAGTAGAATTTTGGAGCTGATGCATTGAAATTTTTTGCTGACATCTCTGCATATCTCATTGGTGGTTTGCTTTTCTCTTTTACCTGATATTCTTGATTTCTCTCTTTATTTGTTTCTTTCTTATTTTGGATTTTATTACTTGGTTGGTTATTTATTTGATTATGATTCATGGCTACAGGGTGCATATATTTGCATTTTTTGTTCGAACTTACATCCTTTTCCTTCTTTTAGGTTTTTGCATATTTTTGGATGCAGATCTCTGCAATCATCCCCATATCCATCTAGGTATGCACATTTACCATATATTTCATAGTTGTGACATACCTTAGGATGTTTGTAGTAACATCTTTCTCCAAATCTGCAATTTCCCTCTTTTCAAAAGGTTGCAGATTTTGTCTTTCTTGTCTATTTTTTCCTCCTCTTTCCCGTCATTGTGTAGATCTGGGTAGAGCCTCTTCGTGGGATTTGCTTTTTCTAGTTGCCATATCAGTAAGTTTATTTCTTCGTAGGTATGCTGCTTTTATTGCCTCCATATGTAGTATCAATGAGTATCTCTGCATCCATACTTTTATCTTGTTCTTTGTTTTCCTTATTTTTTTCTGTCATTTCATTTTTGTTTACTTCTCTTCCGTTTTCCTCTTCTTCTTCTTCTTCTTCTTCTTCTTCTTTCTCTTCCTCTTCTTCTTCATCCTCAACTATTTGTACATTCAATCTTGATTTAATAACATTGTCTATCCATGATAGACATGTTGAACAAAAAATTCTTGTATCTTTTCTCATATCTTGTATTACCTCAGCACACTGTGGATGGGTCGGAATGTTGCATGCAGCACATTTTCTGATTAGGTTTTTGTGGATTGACTATGCTAATACCAAACCTTACACCAGTTTGCATGCTTTTGGCATTCTTTTTCCTAATGCGTCAATTAGGATATTCACAAGATTCACCTTATTCATTTTCTTTGTCGGAATATGTTGGTTTATGTATATTTTCTTTATGAGTCTCTTGACCACTTGGATTTTATTTGGAACTTCTTCAATTATTTTCAAGATGTTTTCATTAGATTTGTTCCAGTTTGAAGGATTATATCCTTCTAATATCTATGAATGCTTTTGTATCTTTTTGGTTATGGACTGTTGCTGATTTCATAGATGAGAAATGCCAGTTCCCTTCCTGCTACCTCATCGTATTGCGAATCTGCTAAACACGCTAAATTACGCCATCTCTTCCCGCAGTTGGAACTTACTGCCATCTTGTTCTAATTTACAGTATTACACTTGATAAACTAACTTAGAAGACGCTTTATCCTACTATTTTCACACTAATCTTATCACCGATAGTTCACGAACACTTCTAGATATTTATTCTAGTCGTATGTTAAACTTGTGATATCTGTTGATTAATCTGATTTCACGCGGAACGTCTCACCAAGCAAGATGGCTACTACGAGAGAGAGAGAGAGAGAGAGAGAGAGAGAGAGAGAGAGAGAGAGAGAGAGAGAGAGAGAGAGAGAGGAATCCTTTAAAAAATGAAAAAAAAATGCATTGTTAAAAATACACTTCATTTCTTTATTTTCTGCTTAATCACTCGACGAGTACGACAACACAAATACATAAAGGGACACAGAATTAATAACTCATTAAGCAGAGAGGGAGAGGATTATCTTCTTTACCTCATTCTACAATATTTAGCCAAGCAGGAACACGCGTAGAAACCAATAGGATCGGGAGAGAGATCTCCCTAAGACCCTCAACCCGGACATAAATTATCCAAGAGCTTTTCGTACTTTGAAAATCTCGACCATGAAAAATGACACAACTCCCTCTAAACTTCCCTCCTAAAATCTGCATACCGACCTTGCCTAAGGATCGCAGCGAGAAGAAGAAGAAGAAGAAGAAGAAGAAAGAAGAAGAGGAACGCATATTCAATTACCAGCGAAACTTAAAAAGACTAGAATTGCTCAGATAATATTCACAAAAATGTTTCGCAAAATTCGAAAATATTTCGTATTGTGTATCATACAAATGGTCTTCTCTTTGCAGTAAGGTTTTGGTTGTCGTATCTCGACTGAACAAACTGGATCTCATGGTTAGTGTAAGACCCGACCACTTTCAGAAAATTGTATAAGAAATGCTTTACGAAATGCGAAAATACTTTGTCATAGTCTACCACATGTACTCGAACATGTTAACCTAGATCTTATGACCTAAGATCGGATGTTGACTTCCGGTTTGTATAATTTAGTCGGCGAACATGAAAATGTTACTCAAAATTGCAGAACTAAGCTTTTATATAAATAAATATCGATGCCTTCAACAGACATGCACTTCATTAAAGTATGCATATGTATATATAATTCATTACAAGGCAGCCTATAATATAGTTATTTTATCAAGGCCAAATTGTTCATCGAGACTGGACTAACACCTTCTACACGACCTTAAGAGCTATCATTCTGTAATGTGGAACTGCCGTAGATAGTTAACAGAACATACAATTTAGGCCTGAGTCCAAGCTCTGTGACCTAAGAGGTCATTCAGCGTTGAAAGGAAAATTGCAAGTAAGAGGTTTATATTATTAAGGTGAACAGGAGGACTGTTAGATCGGAATGAGAAATAAGACTGATGACAGAATATGAAAGGAGGTACAGTAAAAGGATTGGAGGGGGGTTGAACCTAGGATGGCTGAAGGGACGTATTTGGAATGAACCTCAAGTAATGCCTACAGTGCAACGCGTGAGGTGCACTGACGGCACTAAGGGAGAATTGCCGTTGAGACGACTTTGCAAGTTTCGCCTAGACGAACTCATCCGGTACTTTGTTTGTTTTATAAACTAAAATTCTAGTGAGTTTCGTTGCAATGTTACACTCTAGTATCCGTTCTGGCTCCTTGAACACCTTCAATTCCATCCACTGACCTTGCAATAGCGCCTCATGATATGTTAACAGTAAAAGTTTTCACTAATATCTGCTGCCGTAAAAGAAACCCATCTCTTTGCTAATTTAACGTTACATTTACGGTTACAATTTCGCTGATCGCAATTACAGAACACGAAACATCTTATATATATACATATATAACCTGACACAGCAATTTCTGTAATTACGTGAGGACGAGAGAGAGAGAGAGAGAGAGAGAGAGAGAGAGAGAGAGAGAGAGAGAGAGAGAGGAATCCTTTAAAAAATGAAAAAAATATGCATTGTTAAAAATACACTTCATTTCTTTATTTTCTGCTTAATCACTCGACGAGTACGACAACACAAATACATAAAGGGACACAGAATTAATAACTCATTAAGCAGAGAGGGAGAGGATTATCTTCTTTACCTCATTCTACAATATTTAGCCAAGCAGGAACACGCGTAGAAACCAATAGGATCGGGAGAGAGATCCTCCCAAGACCCTCAACCCGGGACATAAATTATCCAAGAGCTTTTCGTACTTTGAAAATCTCGACCAGTGAAAAATGACACAACTCCCTCTAAACTTCCCTCCTAAAATCTGCATACCGACCTTGCCTAAAGGATCGCAGCGAAGAAGAAGAAGAAGAAGAAGAAGAAGAAAGAAGAAGAGGAACGCATATTCAATTACCAGCGAAACTTAAAAAGACTAGAATTGCTCAGATAATATTCACAAAAATGTTTCGCAAAATTCGAAAATATTTCGTATTGTGTATCATACAAATGGTCTTCTCTTTGCAGTAAGGTTTTGGTTGTCGTATCTCGACTGAACAAACTGGATCTCATGGTTAGTGTAAGACCCGACCACTTTCAGAAAATTGTCTAAGAAATGCTTTACGAAATGCGAAAATACTTTGTCATAGTCTACCATTCAAACTGTCCTTTCCTTGCAGTAAGGTTTTTTTGCAGCCATGTACTCGAACATGTTAACCTAGATCTAAAGACCTAAGATCGGATGTTGACTTCCGGTTTGTATAATTTAGTCGGCGAACATGAAAATGTTACTCAAAATTGCAGAACTAAGCTTTTATATAAATAAATATCGATGCCTTCAACAGACATGCACTTCATTAAAGTATGCATATGTATATATAATTCATTACAAGGCAGCCTATAATATAGTTATTTTATCAAGGCCAAATTGTTCATCGAGACTGGACTAACACCTTCTACACGACCTTAAGAGCTATCATTCTGTAATGTGGAACTGCCGTAGATAGTTAACAGAACATACAATTTAGGCCTGAGTCCAAGCTCTGTGACCTAAGAGGTCATTCAGCGTTGAAAGGAAAATTGCAAGTAAGAGGTTTATATTATTAAGGTGACAGGAGACTGTTAGATCGGAATGAGAATAAGACTGATTGACAGAATATGAAAGGAGGTACAGTAAAATGATTGGAGGGGGTTGAACCTAGGATGGCCGAAGGGACGTATTTGGAATGAACCTCAAGTAATGCCTACAGTGCAACGCGTGAGGTGCACTGACGGCACTAAGGGAGAATTGCCGTTGAGACGACTTTGCAAGTTTCGCCTAGACGAACTCATCCGGTACTTTGTTTGTTTTATAAACTAAAATTCTAGTGAGTTTCGTTGCAATGTTACACTCTAGTATCCGTTCTGGCTCCTTGAACACCTTCAATTCCATCCACTGACCTTGCAATAGCGCCTCTGGATATGTTAACAGCAAAAGTTTTCACTAATGTCTGCTGCCGTAAAAGAAACATATCTCTCTGCTAATTTAACGTTACATTTACGGTTACAATTTCGCTGATCGCAATTACAGAACACGAAACATCTTATATATATACTATAACCTGACACAGCAATTTCTGTAATTACATGAGCACGAGAGAGAGAGAGAGAGAGAGAGAGAGAGAGAGAGAGAGAGAGAGAGAGAGAGAGAGAGAGAGAGTCCAATGCCATTAATTCCGGGGAGAGCAGACGAGACGAATAAACTCCGAGAAGCATCCGAGCATAAACAGTAATGAGATAACTACTTCTTTAAAAACGTTGTATTTCTGTGTGAATGAGACGAAGTTTTATATATACATATATATATACTTTTCACCATCCCGGAAACTTCCTAACTTCGTAGCGGACGCGAAAAAATACCACTAAGTCCTTCCCCTCGCCCTTAACGATACGAAGAAGTTCAGACTTCTCTCTTAACTTCAAAGGGACTTTCCTGGAAGTCGGTGGGTCAGGTCGTACCGGCCGGCTAAAAGGAAACGTGTTGGAGAGAGAGAGAGAGAGAGAGAGAGAGAGAGAGAGAGAGAGAGAGAGAGAGAGAACCTTAAGAGGGTCATTTGCAGTAAAGATATTTTAATGCAGATCGTTTCCTCCACTTCTCCTTTGACTCGGGTCATGGCGAGTTGTAATTTTCGATAGTCAGGCGAATGCTTAGAAGAAGAGAAGAAGAAGAAGAAGAAGAAGAAGAAGAAGAAGAAGAAGAAAGGTTAGATTTCAGTTCCAGGACGTCGTCTTTATTTTTCTGTAATCGCAAAGGACTAATAGATTAATCAAAAAAGGGGCGTTTCCTGCAAGCGTCAGAACAACTGACACAAGTCGCTACGACTACGATCAAATTCGCAAGTCTAATACGCAAGAAAACTCCAGAGCACGAAGCGCTCTTGACTGGAATTCCAGTACACTGGATCTCCTTTCTATCTACGTTAGAAAAAAAATTTATTAATACTTGAGCTACTAAAACCTTCTCACACTACACAGCACAAAGCGTTCTTGACTGGAGGTTCCAGTACACTGGATTTGTTTTCAGTCTATAAAAATATAAAGTTATTACTCTATTTTAAATAATGTCACACTGGTGCATTTGGTTTGAAATAAGAGTTACTGAAATATTCTCACAATGCAGTTGGTTGGAACCGAAGGGGCTAACATAATTTAACCTGGGCAACTGGTTTTATAAAGCAGGAAATCTTAAAAAACCGCATTTTACATGAAAAAAATTACTTTCTATCAAAAACTATATATTAGATTTTTTGAGTGTCATTATATTATATAATCGTCTACTTCCTTGACTTCTATTGTATCCTGCACATAAATTCCATCGATGCCACATTCTCAGACATAAAAACAGCCTTTGTATGCAAATCACTGTCAGAAATGAATAAAACGAACGACCATCCACGCGGAACAAGCATAAAAGTCAATTAGCTAAAATAAAAAATAAAAAAGAAATACAAATAAAAAATCCCAAACATCCAGGGAACAGAATGCGCACGCGCGAAAAATGAGAGAAAACGGCGAGGAAAATAAACAATGAATACAGGTCCATTAGCCAACACATAAAAAGAGAAGATACTTCCACCTAACATACGACACATATATCCAGTTAACTCGAGAGGAGAGAGAGAGAGAGAGAGAGAGAGAGAGAGAGAGAGAGAGAGAGAGAGGTTTTACGGTTCCCCTAACATGCGACATATATCCAGGTAACTCGAAAGAGAGAGAGAGAGAGAGAGAGAGAGAGAGAGAGAGAGAGAGAGGGAGAGAGAGAGAGAGTTTTACGGTTACCAGCCGTTTCAAAAGCATAGCATTATTTTTTTCAGTGTATAGAGGCTTTTGCAAAAATCTAAGTGCCACTGCATTCCTTGGAATAATACATGCAAAAATATATAAGATCTCTTTTGGCCTCGACTACATATAATAGGATTCCTTTCTCATTCCAGTTCCTGTTCACTTAGCCAGCGGCTGAGGTAAGTATATTTAGCGTAAGCTCCAATGAATTACCGTTAATAAAATTAAATTATATCTACGGAAACAATATAAGACTCATATTTCATAAGATCGGTAGAATAGACCGTCCAATTATATGTTGCATCCTTGCAGAGTGACGCGTCGGTGCACGAATAAGTAGATATTCGTTTTGCATTACACCGCTTACATTCTCGAATGTTATTAAATAATACTTCTTCAACTAAATGTTAAAAAAAAAACAATAAAAAAACCTCAAAATGAGCTTTACCAACAGACCGGTCAATTTTCAGAACTTTCAGCTCAAGTTATAAACTGAACAATTACGTATGCATATAATGTACAAGATACACACACACAATAAACACGGTTCGCGTATTTCAGTACTTATTCTACAAGAATAAACGCACAAACGGTAGCTACAAGTACAAAGGGACAACTTCACTCGGATACAATTAAATCTATCATCAAAACCTCGAACATTCTAACTATTATATCATCCGAGCAAATGGATCCGCCTACCCGCCCGACGGGCAGGAAGAATTCCTTTCTGAAAGCAAGCACGCAATAGCAGCCATCCCCTCCCCCTCCCCCCGATAGTTAAATTCGCATCTTTAACGAGGCGTGATTTCGCCCCCCCCCTTCCCCTCTCCCCCAGCTCCCACCCCCAAGAGAGAGTGCTTTCAGAATTGTCAAGTAATGGCCTACGCGAGAGCACAGTGCGTGCAACAATAATAAAAAGACAAAATGCCGACGCGTAGACGAGAATTTGGACGCAATTATTGTTGTGCCTTCCGGTTTACGTTTCAAAGGAGAGCGTTCAAGGGGAGTTTCTTTAAAGCCTGAAACAGTTCGGTGTTCGTTTCAAAGAAGCGCGTTCAAGGGAAAGTTTCTTTAAAGCCTGAAACAGCTCTGTGTTCGTTCCAAAGAAGCGCGTTCAAGGGAGCTTTCTTTGAAGCCTGAAACAATTTGATGTTCTTTTCAAGAAAGCGCATTCAAGGGGAGTTTCTTTAAAGCCTGACACAGTTCGGTGTTCGTTTCACTGAAGCGCGTTCAAGGGAACTTTATTTAAGGCCTGAAACAGCTCTGTGTTCGTTTCATAAAAGCGCGTTCAAGGGAAGCTTCTTCACAGCCTGAAACAGTTTCCCCGGTTGCTTTTCGTTTGATTTAACAGCTCGAATGATGAGAGGTACACGGCCTCGTTCAGGAAGACGGATGAAATTGGACGAAGCTCGTCCTAGATTTGAACTTTTCCCTCAGTATAAGTTTCTATTAACTTTGTTTTTCTTTCTTGGTATGGTTGTCTCCAAGAGGGGTGAGTGGATCTCTAGGTGGGGGAGAATTAGGGGGGAGGGGGGAGGTAGGAGGTAGAGAGGAGGTAGGGAAGAATGGGGGAAGGGGAGGAGGCAAGGATCAAAGGGAGGAAGTAGAGAGAAAGAGGAGGGGGTAGGGTCAAGAAAGGGAAATGATCAGTAAGACGTGAATGAACGTGGGGCGTAGGTCAGTAGTAGAGAAGAATGGGGGGGGAAAGGGTAGGAAATATTGCAGAACGGGGGGAAGCAGAGGGGAAGGGGAGAAATCAGAGGGGAAGAAGACGAAAGGTAGGCAGGAAGAGGAGGGAGCAATCGGTAAAAGGAGTGAATGAGGGAAGGCATAACAACAACTCGGCCCTCCCAGCCAGCCATGTAGCATGGTTTCCGTGACTGTCTGTGAACTCGAAACGTCAGTTACAGCCATCTCCTCCGAAAACCCAGCGTGCGTATGAATTTGCATCGCTGATTATAAAGAATGGTTGCATTGCTTCCATGAAAAACTAATACGAACGTCTGGTGGCTGCGGCTTGCGTGACGGACAACACACACACACACACGCACACGGAAGCAGCAAGCAACAGCAAAATACATAGGTTATCATTATCAAGCAAGGATGGAGAGTATATTTATCGCATTGGCCGTGATCAATACAGACCCCCAACACGATCCGGTGAGTGTGATAGGTCAGTGAATATACGGAGAGAGAGAGAGAGAGAGAGAGAGAGAGAGAGAGAGAGAGAGAGAGAGAGAAATTTGTCAATGGATGTATTCGTGAATAACACTTGAATTGGAGGATGATATTAACAATGCTTATTACGTCATATTATACTGTATATAAAGGCTGACTTATAAAATTTCCAGGCTATATTTCCCGTTTGGGTCAAAGTTACATATTGGCAATAATTCCTTTTATTAGTTTTCTGCAAACAAAATAAACGAATTTTTACCAGAGATAATTAGGAAGGCAGTCTGCCTTTCCTTATTCCTAATCTTTCGACGAAACTATTTCGGATATTCCCGAGAGATTAAAATATTTAAAGCAATGTTAAGATTTAAATAAGGTAATTTTTTTTATTAATCTCACGACAATAATCCTCACGGCATCAAATCGTCGTCATTAACTTTTAAAATAAATTCGCTTCACATCGTAAACGTGTCATTAACTTTTTTGTTCTGCTTACAAATAATAAGTTTGCATCTAACGACAATGGTCGCTAATGTCAAAAAGTAGAGATGTTTTTCTTCCTTAACATAAAAAAATAATATATCATAACGTTCCGCACTGATCCATTTCCCACCGGGGAGCAAAAATGGAACCCAACTACGTGGAACCTCAACCCACACACCGTGGGAACAACATCTAAACCCCTTTTGGTGGCCTCTCCTTACCTGTCCTCAGCTATGCGCGCCAACAGGGGCTCCAACCACCCCTCCGTGCACTCCACGTGGGCGTCCAGGAACGTGATGACTTGACCTTTGACCTGCTTGGCACCCAGCAGCCGGGCGCGGATCAGTCCCGAACGCTGACCTGTCCTCAGGACTCGAACGGGCACCGGGAGTGTTTTGACGTGTTTCTCCAGCTCCTCTCCTAGGTAATCTACAGAGGGAAGGGAAATTGGTCTTTTTTTAATACTAAGAGAGGGAGGGAGAGGGGGGGGGGTTAGTTTCTTTAGCCCTACTGGATTTGCACGGGGGAGGGGGTGGGTGGATCTGGAAGGAAAATACTCTGGAATTTGTTTCCTAATCGCTAGAAGGGTGGATATGTATATGTACGTATTTGTGAACTGTGACATATATATGATGTCACAGTGTTTTTTGAAAGGGATATGGGTATTTCATGTCGCTAGGATGGAACAAGTAAAATACTATCACAATCCTAAGGGGGAAAAAAGATGGATAGATTTTATCACTAATAAAGTTATCAAGACAATTTATGAATAAAAAAAAAGTTTTCATATCAAAACTTTCAAGATATATGACATTATTCTTTGTCACTGGTACACAAACAAAATATCAAGACTATTTGTCATTAACACCCAATATATCAATATATCCATAAGCAACTATAAGCAATCTATAACCGAGACTATTATTCAGCAAATCTCTTGGCTAAATATATCCACAACCCAGCATTTCAATACATCCACAACCTACTGAACTGGCTGCAAGCAATCACAAGCATTTATAACCGAGAAATTCTTTATCAATATACAGTCAACTAGTATATAAAACTAGTAAAACAATGAGCCTTAGTTACTTCGCCGCAATCGAGTTTTCTGTACAGCGTATAGGGCTGTAAGAGCCGCGGCCCTTGAAACTTTAACCACGGCCCGGTGGTGGCCTGGCACGATGATGGCTAAATTTAACCTTGAATAACATAAAAACTACTGAGGCTTGAGGGCTACAATTTGGTATATCTGATGGTTGGACGGTGGGTGACCAACTAACCAATTAGCAGCCCTCTAGCCTCAGTACTTAGGCAATGAGGGCGGACAGGAAAAGTGCGGACGGACACAGATAGCCATCTCAATCGTTCTCTTTTACAGAAACCTAAAACTACTATACATCAAAACTGTTAAGAGATAAATTAACCAACCCCTATTATAGTAGAATGACATCAACCGTGCATTTGATGTCTAGGCCAGTCCCTTACGACTCTCCTGATTGGCTATTGATAAGCCAATCACAGGGCTGGAAACTCTCAGTCTCTCTCGAGAGTTCACATGGGTAGGATCTATGTTCCACCTCTCCTGAGATATAAGTCTTTCAAAAGTGTCCCTCAGGAGAGAGGTGGAACATACATCCTGCCTATGTGAATTCTCGAGAGAGAGAGAGTTTCCAGCCCTGTGATTGGCTTATCAACAGCCAATCTGGAGTGTCGTAAGGGACTGGCCTAGACATCAAAAGCACGGTTGATGTGAATCTACTATAGTATGCTCACTAATAGTAGGTCTTCCAAGCTATTACGATGAAATCCTTTGCCACCAATTCCCTCTCTGTGTCCTTACCTCTCTCTGAAGCGTCGTCGACGAGCAAGATCTCCTGGAGGAGCGCCGCTGGCGACCGCTGGATGATCGACCAGACCGTCCGGAGAAGCGTGGACCAGGCTTCGTTGTGGAACACGATGACGATACTGGTCTTCGGCATCAGCGGCGGGTAGGTCTTGCTTTTGCACCTGTCGGGGGAGGGGAAAGTATATGAATGAAGACATTTTGGTTAATTGGTGAGTATAATAATTTGCCTTCACTTCTTTTAGTTTTGATTTATCTATTACCATTATCATCATCATTATTATTATCATTATATTCAGAAGAAGAACCCTATTAGATTTGGGTTTGATTTATCTATTATTATTATTATTCAGAAGATGAAACATGTTCATATGGAACAAGCCCACCAAAAGGGCCACTGACTTTTATTAGTTATAGCTTTGATTTATCTATTATTATTACCATCATTATATTCAGAAGCTGAACCCAACCCTACCGATCTGGCTTGATTTATCTATTATTATTATTATTATTATTCGGAATATGAAACATATTCATATGGGATAAGACCACCAAAGGGGCCACTGACTTGAAATTCAGGCTTCCAAAGAAAGGGAAAAAAATGAATTAACTCAACAAATAGGAAATGGATAATCAGATTAAGAACAAATGTCCATATCTAGTTAACCAAAGTGGCAATTGTTTTTTGGCTATGCGCAGCCGTTAATAAAAACCTAAAACTGGTAAACCTCTTTGGCAATAAGATCTCCCGAAGAAGGGCAGCCAACTTTGTCACCAGCTCTCCCGATTACAAGAAGTTGAAAGCACTTTATAGGGTCTCCCTTAGGAGAAGGGCGACCGAGTATCTCCTAATCAATAAAAATGAAGCTGGTAACTATATGAAACGAAATTAAATTCTCGAAGCCGTGCCATAAAACTGTATGGAACAAAATTAAATTCTCGGCCATTAGTTCCTTCGCTCGCAGCAAGCGGAACGAATCAGGAAAAGCGGAATTGGGCTAATTAAGCTGTAAATTCCAGAGATCTCTTCTATGAAATCTGGCAACATGAGGCCATTGTATATAGGCGCACGAGAAAGCCTCGTGTATCCCAACCCTCCCTTAACCCTTCCCACCCCCTCCCCCTCCCCCAAAAAGGACTTTGCCTCTGAAAGGGGTCCTATTTTGGGAGGTGCATTCCAAAACCGAGCGTGACATTTCCTTGCCCGTCCTCCGCCAACAGGTGGCGCCGATGGCTCTCTCTCTCTCTCTCTCTCTCTCTCTCTCTCTCCGAGATGCTTGAGCCGATTCGATATGCAATTGGTCGTGTATAAGAGAGAGAGAGAGAGAGAGAGAGAGAGAGAGAGAGAGAAATCCTTAAACACGACCAATTGCATATTGAATCAGCTCAAGCATCTCAGTTTCTCCCCCCAAATGGCCGAGAGGGCTGGAGTGGATTGGATGGGTGTCAGGTGCCTCTGCGTCCGATGCACACCAACAAGAGCGGCAGCGCCAAAAGCAGCAGCAGAACAGCAGCGGCTGCTGCAGAAACAGCAGCAGCAACAGCAGCAACCAGCAGCAACAGAGTCCTCAGAATTCCAGAGAGGGGGTTTTCATACATTTCAGACTCAGGTGTGTGTCTGTTTGAGAAAGCTTTTAGTTTTGAAGGTTCTGAGTCGCGTTTCGATTTGCAGCTAAACACCGACCATGACAACTGGGTCCTCCCTTTTTTTTTTTTTTTAAACTTGCCCTTTTTATCAAACTTAAATAATGGAACACATAAAAAATACCTTTGTTTATGTTCGAAAAAATTTGTTTTAAACTTGAATAATGGAACACACACAAAAAAACGTGTTTGCGTACGAAAAAATTTGTTTGCGATGAAAAATTGTGTGTTTGTGTACGGAAAAAAAAGCTTGTGTTTGTGTGAAAGAGGAAAAAAAGCTTGTGTTTGTGTACGAAAAAACATCGTGTTTGTGGGAGGAAAAAATCTTGTGTGCGCGCGAAAGAGAAAAAAAAAAGCTTGGGCGTTTGTGCGTGAGAAAAAATCTTGTGTTTGTGTGTGAGCTGTGTTTGTGTGAAAGTTAGGGCGTTTGTGCGTGAGAAAAAAAAACCTTGTGTGTTTGCGAGTAGAAAAAAAGGATTTTGTCTTTCTAAGAGAAAAAAAAAGCTTGCGAGTGTGTGCGTGAGGAGAAAAGTGTGTGTGTGTGTGTGTGTGTGTGTGTGTGTGTGTGTGTGTGGTGTGTGTGTGGAGAGAGAGAGAGAGAGAGTAAGAGAAAAGGTGTGGAAAAGCTTTTGTCATATAATGATGTTGAGCTTCTTGTTAACCTACAAAACAAACTGACAACTGTAGACTTTTCGTAACTCGAATTTAACGTTACCAAATCCTATTTGAAAAAAAATTCTTCATTTACATCAATCTTACTCAGCCTTGAAAATCAAAATAAAAGGATTTAGTTCGGCTTGTAAAAAGATAGTTTTAACTACAGAGGGCAAACCTCCAAATTCTATATTACAGGGATATTTGATCAATAGTCAGTACTCTTGCAATAGACATAAAAAAAGGCGCATAGTTATAAAACTGATATCAGATTATATTTAATGGTTGTTGATGGGTATTTATATGACATGGGCATTTATCCTGTTAAGCCTATTAGGCAGTTAAATAACGAATAATTATTGATCATGACGAGAGCTCAAGTTTCCACAACGAACATCATCATAGACGTCAACTTCCATTCCACAAATTGACCGAATTCAAAAATTTCAAAACAAGACTTAATTTGATTTCCCTCACTTTCATAAAAGTCGTAATTAGCATTCCAGTTTCATTAACAATTATTCACCCCCCCCCCCCCCCCCAATAAAAGGCAGAGAATCCACTCCATCTAAAATGATTGTTTAACGTCAATCAGAAAGAATTAGATTTCAATTTGAGACTGGTTTTATATTTATCAAAAAGGACGAAAAAGGGCGAAAGGTTTGTTTTCATTTTATCTGTTCCCTTTCCTCGAGTTAAATACAGATCCTTTACGTGAAGGTGCGATGCATTCGGAACTGGAATATACGATTTATGAGGCCATTCAGCGCTAAAATTGATGTTAATACACTTTTATGAGAGCGTGGAAAGTAAGATGGAAGGAAAGAGAATATGAACGACAGTAAAAGGAATAGAAGGGGTTGCAGCAAGGGGCCCTAAGGGACGCTGCAAAGATCCTTAAAGTAATGCCTCAATTTCACATCTGGTAAGAGTAAAGGGCCCCAGCTAGATGGGACCATTTTTGGGCCACTGGGAAGGGACCTAAAAATGAATATAGCTGCTGCTGATGATGATGATGATGTTGGTGACAACTTATGAAAACCAAAAATAACGTTGCCTGGCAGCAGTTTTTTTTTTCATGATCATGAAACAAAAATGAAAACTTATAAAAAATAGCATTGACTAAATGGCAAAACAACTTTGCCTAGCAATAACGCACCTTCATGATCAGCACATGAAAACAAAAAACCCATCGCCCTGATTAAACTCAAGTGACAGCAACAGAAACCAATCAAGCTAAAA
>NC_061092.1:2207964-2245029 GCF_015104395.2 Macrobrachium nipponense | reverse complement strand
TATGACGAGTTCACAACGAAAAGCATTTGCCACTACTAGACACACACACACACACACAAGAGAGAGAGAGAGAGAGAGAGAGAGAGAGAGAGAGAGAGAGAGAGAGAGAGAGAGAGAACCCTGTAAGCCATTTGTAAGCTAGACGCTCATCCATAAATGTGGGACAAAACGATCAGCCAGGAGTTGATATATAACCTAAGGGGATTTATTCTTAATCTACTGAGGAGGATAATCGTATTTAATTCATTCCTATAACAAACGCTTAAACAAAATAGCAAGCGACACCATCTCATTACCAACCTAGACAGCAGGAGCTCTGTGCGTGATGGATGCTGAGAGTGAGCGCGACACCCACATTCACAACGAATATAAACTAAGAATACCACTGGTACACACACACACACACACACACACACACACTACATACAGTACATACATACATACTACATACATACATACATACATACATATATATATATATATACATATATATATATATATATATATATATATATATATATATATATATATATATATATATATATATATATATATAAACCTTGCACAACCTTCAACTAACAAAAGTAAAACGCAGTGGAACTTCAGGCATTATAAACGAAAGAAAAATAAAACAAAAAATAAAAAGGCGTATTTAAAAATAAAAAAAAATATCCTTACGAAACTTCCATTCGTGGAGTGAAACAAATAGAAACATAGTTCATTATTCAGGGAAAAACACGTTAAAAATGCGTCATAAAAAAACATTCGAATGGAGTACGGGAAAATTATATACACACCTTGAAAGAAAAAAAAAAAGTCCAATATTTCCCTGTATTCTCAAATGAAACATTTCGCGACCTTGTGGACGATTCTGTCAGGCTGGTTGTAATATTTCCGAGACGGAAAGTTCAGAGGGAAATATAATTCTCAACACGTCGCCGTGTCTCTCAGAGGACGTTCGAAAAACAAAAGGATAAATCTTGGTTGGTAAACAGTTGCAAGAACAATAATTCTGAGGTAGCTGGAATTTGATGGTCGATGTTTTCTTTTTTTTTATTTATTATTTATTTTTTTTTTGTCAGTCCGTCCTGACTTTTTTTTTTTTTTTTTGTTTTTTTTTTTTTTTTTTTTTTGTCCGCCCTCAGATCTTAAAAACTACGCAGGCTGCAGGGGGTGCAAATTGGCAGTGTTGACACCCACCCCACCCACCAATCATCAAACACCACCAAAATTGCCGCCATAAATATATATATATAATTATATATATATATATATATATATTATAATATATATATATATATATATATATATGTGTGTGTGGTGTAAATTATATGTATATAGGAAATATATCACATGACCATGAATTCATATATACGCATCAAGCTACAAATGTCCTTTAATTATCTACTAATTCCGCTCTACCTCGGAATTAACATAGTTCCGTGTATGCTAAACCGAAGGGGAACTTTTTTGGTTGATAAGAAATCTGAGGAAGAGCGAATTAGATATTAAACGACGTTTGTAGATATTAATGCGTGTATGTGTATGTGTGTATGTATATATATATACTATATATATATATATATATACTATATATATATCTATATATATATATATATACATCCACATTATACATATATATATATATATATATATATATATATATATATATATATATATATTTATATATAATATATATATTAAGCAGAAAAACTATCTTTTTCAGTTTCATACTCACTCAGGCATTCCTTCCTCTGCTGCCTGGTTTTCATCTCCTAGACCGTAAATCAAAGTTCAGGAGCCATTTATCTTCTCCCTTTTGTTCACATATCCGTTGTTTCTTCCCACTGCGAATAATTTAGAGCTCTCTCTCTCTCTCTCTCTCTCTCTCTCTCTCTCTCTCTCTCTCTCTCTCTCTGATCGTGATTCTATGCTGGGGTGTAAGTTCCGCCAACTTTCTCTTGCCAGTTCTAAACTATTCCAAGAGAAAGTCTTCACGAAATGAGTCATTCTCAGTTAAAAATCGCCACCTGATTACCCCTTCGTATGATTTACTACTGTTTCAGAAGTGGAAGTTCATCATAACATTCGACATTCTACAGTGGAAATCATCACCTCACTATACTGAATACTTTCAATATCATCCACGCAACGTCTTGGGGAAAATAAACGAATTGTATCGTAGTCTAAAGTCTTTAAGAAAACGGAAAAATTTTGCACCATTCCCCTTTTAGCAATATATATTGTTAATTCTCTCTCTCTCTCTCTCTCTCTCTCTCTCTCTCTCTCTCTCCACCTGGAATACTTCGAACATTACCTACACAACGTCTTGGGTAAATGAACGAATTGTATCATAGGTCATAAAGTATTCAAGAAAACCATGGAAAAACGGTGTACCATTCCCCTAAAGCAATTTGCATTGTTAAATCTCTCTCTCTCTCTCTCTCTCTCTCTCTCTCTCTCTCTGATCTAATTCCTGCCATTATCCGCCCTCTCGGCCTCGCCTTCTCTTTATTTTCTTCGCTTACCTCCCTCCTGAATAATACCCTTTTTAGGCTCCATCATTACTATCCATCACAATGGTGAAGGAACTCTCCCCTCCCCTCCCCTCGCCTCTGCTCTCCTCCCTCTACCCCCTCGAGATAAAAGGGTTCCCTCTATCCCCTCCTCAACTAAACCTCCTTCCCCCTAACCCCAAGCCAGAGAGAAAGACGAAGGGTGGGGGAGAGGGGTGGGAGGGGAAAGCTTTCAGGAGACCCTGCAATAATACTTCAAGGCCTGAATAGATACACAAATATTTTTTGACGAAGGTTGATACGAAAAGGGGCTTAAGGTCTCCCTCCCTGAAGATGATGATGTACTGGGGAAATAATGGTTATGGCGATTTGCTTGTTTCCCTCAGCGCTGGAACTAGAGGAACGTGTGCGTGAATGTGTATGCGCTCGTGTGTGTGCATGTATGTGCATATGTGTGTGTGTTCGTGTGTACTAGTATACATATATCAACAAAAGCAATAATAATAAATGTGTGTCTGTGTGTACTTGTATAATAGGTACATCATCAAGAGCAACAACAACAACAACAACAATAATAATAATAATAATAATAATTAATAATAATAATAATAATAATAATCAATAATGGCTTTTATCATATTTCCGGCGTTGAGTTTTGACTTGAGTATCGCCTTGAGTCTCTTGCATATATTCTTTCCTGATTGTGCCTTCATCTCTTGGTGTTTTATATCCCCCTCCTTCCATTATTCCCAGGTATTGTATCCTGTCTCATCTATGTGTTTGATGTTGCTCCCATCTGGTAGCTTTATCCCTTCAGTTCTCGTAACTTTGCCTTTTTGTATGTTGACTAAGGCGCATTTTTCTATTCCAAACTCCATCCTGATGTCCCCAGATACAATCCTTTACAGTCTGGATTAGGGTATCTATTTCCTTGATGCTCTTACCATACAGCTTGATGTCGTCCATGAACATCAGATGGTTGATTCTGTTGCCTCTATTCTTGAGTTGGTACCCGGCATCCATCTTCTGTAGTACTTTTGTCATGGGGATCATGGCTACTACGAAGAGTAGTGGGGACAGTGAGTCGCCCTGGAAGATCCCTCTCTGATATTAACCTCGCTAGTCTTATTCCAGAGCTTGTAAGTATTGTATTCCAGTTGCGCATTGTATTTTTGAGGAAGCTGGTGTTGTTTTCCTCTGCCCCATATATTTTCAGGCATTCTATTAGCCATGTGTGTGGTATCATGTCGAAGGCTTTCTTATAGTCTATCATGCCATGCTTAGGTGGTTTTCCTTCTCCTACTGTTCTTCATTACCATTTTGTCTATCAGGAGCTGGTCTTTTGTTTTTTGTTTATGATAAAAGCCATAAACACATGGGCAGTGCCAGTAATCAAATACAGCGCAGGAATAGTGGAATGGACGAAGGCAGAACCTCCGCACCATAGATCAGAAAACCAGGAAAACATATGGACAATTTTACACAAAGCACTACACCCAAGAGCAAATACGGACAGACTATACATAACACGAAAGGAAGGAGGGAGAGGACTACTAAATATAGAGGACTGCGTCAACATCGAGAACAGAGCACTGGGGCAATATCTGAAAACCAGTCAAGACGAGTGGCTAAAGAGTGCATGGGAAGAAGGACTAATAAAAGTGGACGAAGACCCAGAAATATACAGAGACAGGAGAAAGACAGACAGAACAGAGGACTCGGCACAACAAACCAATGCACGGGACAATACATGAGACAGACTAAGAACTAGCCAGCGATGACAATTGGCAATGGCTACAGAGGGGAGAGCTAAAGAAGGAAACTGAAGGAATGATAACAGCGGCACAAGACCAGGCCCTAAGAACAGATATGTTCAAAGAACGATAGACGGAAATAACATCTCTCCCATATGAGGAAGTGCAATACGAAAAAATTAAACCATAAAACCACATAGCAAGTGAATGCCCGGCACTTGCACAGAACCAGTACAAAAGAGGCATGATTCAGTGGCAAAAAGCCCTCCACTGGAGCCTGTGCAAGAAACATCAGCTACCTTGCAGTAATAAAAGTGGTACGAGCACCAACCTGAAGGAGTGATAGCAAACGATCAGGCAAAGATCCTCTGGGACTATGGTATCAGAACAGATAGGGTGATACGTGCAAAACAGACCAGACGTGACGTTGATTTACAAAGTCAAGAAGAAGTATCACTCATTGATGTCGCAATACATGGGACACCAGAGTTGAAGAGAAAGAGAGGGAAAAAATGGATAAGTATCAAGATCTGAAAATAGAAATAAGAAGGATATGGGATATGCCAGTGGAAATTCGTACCCATAATCATAGGAGCACTAGGCACGATCCCAAGATCCCTGAAAAGGAATCTAGAAAAACTAGAGGCTGAAGTAGCTCCCAGGACTCATGCAGAGTGTGTTATCCTAGAAACGGCACACATAGTAAGAAAGTGATGGACTCCTACGGAGGCAGGATGCAACCCGGAACCCCAAACAATATAAAATACCACCCAGTCGAATTGGAGGACTGTGATAGAGCAAAAAAAAAAAAAGAAAAAAAAATTAATAATAAATAAATAAAAATAATAATAATGATAATAATAATTTTCTGTTACTAGGGACACTTTAGAGCTTTTTATGAACTCTCGTGATCGAGTTATGATAATGATAATATAATAATAATAATAATAAATCAATTCTGCATGGAAAACAATTAATTAACTGCCCCGGAAAACATCAAACAAAATCATCCCCTCTAACTGAAGCATTCTTTAAATATAACGAAAGCAAAATGCTGGTTCGCGCGCACAATATATATTAAAAAAGTGAGCTTACGTTGAAATGCATAGATATATTATATATGTTAGGGAAATTATTAAAGCTGCCTTTTATCCGTTGCATCACGGGAAATTCTGAATACTGCAGGGCGTAAAATACATGTAAGGAATAATATTAACGTTACTTTATCTTGAAACATAAATAAGCCTGTGATACAAGTACCGGGACCTAATAATAATGGTATTAACACTACTGAAGTCCTGAAGCTAAAGTATATCCTCTATACAGATACCTACACCTTAATAATATCCAAGCTTCTTAAATTCCGAAGCAAAAAATTATCTGTTGTAGTACTCAATACCTAAAAGGTCAATGCGGATGCATTTAATTCAATAGTCACAAACTTCCCATCAGTGGCTAGCTTGTTTGTTTGATTGTATGGTGCTTTTACGTTGCATGGAACCAGCGGTTATTAAGCAACGGGACCAACGGCTTTACGTGACTTCCAAACCACGTCGAGAGTGAACTTCTATCACCAGATATACACATCTCACTCACACCTTAATGGAATGGCAAAGATCAGTGGTTCGAGGATAAGACAAGACGAGAAATGCAGTTATGGAGAGGTCGTGGCAAAGGGTTTTCAGAATCTGATTTTAACTGCAAATCCTCGCGAGAACTGGAGAGAACAGCGGACAAGTGAGGAATGCCATCTTCCCAGAGGGAATTTACCATTGCTCGGGTCTCCTTCGACTGTGGAATCGAGTACTTTTTTAGCCACTTTATATAATTCAGTTATTGCTTCGAGCTTTAACCAAAGTTGTTTTTTAAGGTCACTGAATCTTAAAACAAAAATGAATGAGTTTGTCTATGGATAAAGACCTTTGAAGATTTAAGGTCAAGAAATGACCTCCAAATATATATATATATATATATATATATATATATATATATATATATATATATATATATATATATATATAATAGAAAGAGAGAGAGAGAGAAATATACCAAGATCTCAAAATTAAAACCAGGATTCATACGTTAGCAAAACAAAACACCTCTCTACTTTTTTCTTTCTCTCTCTCTCTCTCTCTCTTCTCTCTCTCTCTCTCTCTCTCTCTCTTAATTGCTGGACAGCAAGAATAATAACTCTTGTGAGCCTACACAGTGGCAACTTGCCGAGTTCCAATTTTGGCACAATGCCTTGCACTTAATGAAGAGAGAGAGAGAGAGAGATAGAGAGAGAGAGAGAGATGAGAGAGGAGAGAGAGAGAGAGAGAGAGTCTTGTATGTGTTCAAAGATGCACTGTCGTCTTTTTTAATACATGACACTTATGAACCACATTTTTTACACATTTTAACACATATATAATAGGTGTATATATAAGTATGTATATACATGTGTTTATATATATATATATATATATATATATATATATATATATATATATATGCACTACACTCTCCCTGTTACAGGATACGCACACGCACACATACACACTGTACGTATACACAAAGATGCAAACGTAAAACCTACATTATTAAGATTACGAAAATTTAATATACCCTCAATTTCCCTTTCAGCGCTGAATGACCTCATAAGGTCCCAGCACATGACCTCTGTGGCATGAATTTTATATTCCATATATTTCATTTGATGCTTATACCAGAATGATATGTTTCGAGGAAATCTGAATAAAATTTTGAGAAACTAAAATAATATAGATTGGGGAAGTTCCATTCTTCATCTGATGCTTATACCAGAATATGTTTCGAAGAAATCTAAATAAAATTTCGAGACACTAAAATTATATAGATTTGGGACGTGACAAAAAAAAAAGGAAGTTTATAGTTAAGATCGAACAAGTGTACAGGAACTAATTTTACTTCTAATTTACCAAACAAGTCCTAAAATTAAAACCCTATAAGGGAAGACTTGACAACCCCGAGACGACGCTTGACTACGCCATTCCATCTTGACCCCCGACCCCTTAAAAAAAAAAAAAAATCCAAAACTCAAAAAAAATGGAGAAACGAATCTAATCAGGCGTCCCTTTTTAATCAAGAGCATGAAAAGGGGGAGTGCATAAATAATCCAGAGCGGAGTCCTTAATTGGAATTAAGGAGATTCGTTAAATTCACGATAACGAGCAATCGGGCGAGAATGAGTAAGTCAGCCGATGCGAAAAAGTTTTTCTCGAGATACGGAATTATGACGAATGATGGAAGGTTATGATATAGAACACACAATTACATATATGTACTATATGTACATATATATACAAGTGTGTGTGCAATAAGTTGTCAACTTGCTGATAACGCGTATTAAGTTGTCGACATGTTAACGTGAGCAGTAAATTGTCGACATGTTGATAACATGCGCAATAACTTGTCGACATGTTCATAACATGTGCAATAAGCTGTCGACATGTTGGTAACATGTGGAATAAGTTGTCAACAGGTTGGTAACATGTGCAATAGGATGGCGACATGTTAACGTGAACAATAAATTGTCGACATGTTGATAACATGCGTGCAATAAGTTGTCGACATGTTGATAACATGTGAAATAAGTCGTCCACAGGTTGATAAGATGTGTGCAATAAGTTGTCGACATGTGTGCAATAAGTTGTTGACAGGTTGATAACATGTGCAATAGGTTGTCGACATGTTACCGTGAACAATAAATCGTCGACATGTTGATAACATGTGCAAGAAGCTGTGGGCATGATAATAACATGCGTGCAATAAGTTGTCGACATGTTGATGACATGTGCAATAAGTCGTCGACATGTTGATAACATGTGTGCAATAAGTTTTCGACAGGTTGATAACGCGTGTCCAATAATTGTCATGTTGATAACACTGCGGATGCACCTCAAAGTTCACATATTATAAATTCAAATATAGTTGTTAATTTAAAAAAAAAACTATAGCTACCACTGCTGAGGCTCCACCAAGCCAAGGTGGTGTGGTATACATATATACACCCTTTAACATCTATACTTTCGAATCCCCAATAACAAAGTGATAGGAGCACCTCCGCACGTATCCTTCACCGCCCCAAGATAAAAGGCAAGGAGATCCTCTCTCCGAATCGTCGATCACCCTCCAACGATTTATCGGAGAAGCGGAGTTCCGCTCATTTCGTATTGCTTCGAAGTATTGCGTGAGACTGAAAGGGACCCTGTTTACTGGGCTAAGGTATTTCAATTCAAGTCGTATATGTACGTCATTTGTATTCGTGAAGAGTAAGCTTGCTTGTTACCGCGTAGGTAATTCATTACAGTAATTAGCAGTTAAGTAATGTGCCAGCCTGCCTGCCTGCATCTCTCTCTCTCTCTCTCTCTCTCTCTCTTCCACAAGAAGTTTTAAACAGCAACAGTGTGGGAGAGCTTTTAGAAGAAAGGTAGACAATATCATTAGGACACTGGGAATGAACATTAAAACCTGCTCCTAGAGATAAGTGAGCACACGATGTCTCCTCTTAGGATGGACTAAAAAAAAAAAAGTCTTTGAGACATCCTACTCCTTGTAACTCCACGTAACTCTCTCTCATACTATTTTTTATAAGCCAATAAACAGCTATAAAAATGCATTTAACCACCAAACATAGGCTTTTGTATAAGCCAACAAACAGCTATAAACACGTCTGTTAAATATAAACATTCGCTTCTGGATACGCACAAACACATGCAAATATACCCAAGAACTTAAGCGACGCTGAGAGAGAGAGAGAGAGAGAGAGAGAGAGAGAGAGAGAGAGAGAGTCCGTCCGTCCTGCAAGGGAGCCAAGGACCCTCTGAAACTAAGCCAACAGTCAAAAGGATATCCAGAAAAAGGATATCAACATCACACAAGAGTAATGGATCATTAGGAGAATAAGGACTAAAAGGTAATGAATACGGTTCGCGTCTTCCTAATTCAAGAGGGGGAGGGGGATAAGGAACGGAAAAAGTCTTCATGGGATAGAAATAAGATACATTTGCATGAAGGGAGAGAGAGAGAGAGATAGGAAATATAATGGAGAGAGAGAGAGAGAGAAATAAAATAGGGAGAGAGAGATAGGAAATAAAATGGAGAGAGAGAGAGAGAGAGAGAGAGAGAGAGAGAGAGAGAGAGAGAGAGAGAGGAAATAAAATATGTGGAGAGAGAAAGGGGAAAAATATATTGGGAAGGTACAAGAAACATTTGTGCATGATAGGTGATTCTCAGAGAGAGAGAGAGAGAGAGAGAGAGAGAGAGAGAGAGAGAGAGAGAGAGAGAGAGCGCATTAGGGTGGAACAAGAACCTAATTTCGAAAAGCATTAACGAGAAAATGAGGGCGAATTAGTCAAGGGAAAGACGATATTAAGGGAAAGGGGTGAATGCGAAATTACATCGGTTCCAAAGGGAAGGAGAGAGAGAGAGAGAGAGAGAGAGAGAGAGAGAGAGAGAGAGAGAGAGAGAGAAACTGTTGTGTGAGAGAGAGCGAGTTACAAGGATTTACAAGAATTAGGGTGTCTCAAAGAGAAAGAATTAGGGTGTCTCAAAGAGAAGAGTGAGAGAGAGCAAGAAACGGCCTGAGAGAGAGAGAGAGAGAGAGAGAGAGAGAGAGAGAGAGAGAGAGGGGGGGGGGGGGGGGGCGTAATGGCATTCTCTTGCATTCACAATTAAATCAGGAGCATAAATCGACTGCAGCTCTACAATTATCCAAAAATCACATAGACAAATCACGTACAACTTCGATAAATAACATCTAGGAAAGAAAGAATTTGATAAAGTACCACAATTAAACAACGAATGGAAGAAATAATTGATGAAAACCTTATACAACCCAAAATTAAAAAGAGCCATTACATCACATAACCAAACCCCACATTTCTGTCAGGTACTTATCCCCAACCGTGTATGGGGGGGACCTAGGTCCCGGGGGGATCCTACCTTCTTCCTCTTACGTCACACGGTACCCTTCCCAAAGCGAATGGCCAGAAAAATAATAGCGTCATTTGTTTCTACCTTATAATTCTGGGGGTTTCATAGACTAATAATAGTGATTTTGACATTCTTCAGAGTTTGCATTTTTTATGTCTTCATTTCGCGTAAGTAACTAACTCACTGGTGTGTGTCATAACATATACGGATAATGGGTGTGTTAATGTTTTCTCATTGATATATAGCGTTCGTCTGTAAGGACTCAGACTTGTAAATCGTAATACACTTTAATTACTGTCCGAAGCAGACGCTTAAAATTACTTAAAATCGACTCAAATCACTAAATAACGTAAACACAAAACCTTAAAAAGGGTAAATTACAAGGCGTATTACAAAGAACTGGACATGAACTCAATACCAGAAGTAAAGCAGTAATTAACATTTTACCACCAAGAACGACTGAGGTCATTTCAGGTCAATGCCCCAGCGCGCGATTCCCCCCCCCGCCAATCCAACACCAACACCACCCCACCACACACACACACACAATACTGTTTATTGGCTAAAGTGATGAGGAAATCAATTATCATAATAACACCACTAAGTGTACGTGTACACACACAAGTGTTGGAATTTATGAAGGAAGTTACATTAGCACTTGGAGAGAGAGAGAGAGAGAGAGAGAGAGAGAGAGAGAGAGAGAGAGAGAGAGGATACCTCGTCGAGGCTGTCCCGTTTACAACTTTAGTATGATGGTAAAAATATTGACGGGCAGATCTCCCAGGCCTCTCTCTCTCTCTCTCTCTCTCTCTCTCTCTCTCTCTCCTCTCTCTCTCAACACTCCTCCACCTTTCTTCAAACACTTAAACCCACAATTTTCACTTCAACACTTCCTCCACTTTTCACCAACACCAAAACAGCCCTTTTCCAACCTCTGTCTCCAGAGACCAGGGTCCTAAAATGTCTACCTCTTTTTGGTGTACTTCTGACGGTCCCCTCTTACATCACAAGCCATCAAATCAGTTAAAAAATAAAAAAATAAAATAGCAGCCAATAAATTTTTAAACCTCGACCCACATCAAAACATCTCGTAATGACGTGGAAATTACCACAAGTAAAAACAAGGGTCACTCACTCTCTCTCTCTCTCTCTCTCTCTCTCTCTCTCTACTCTCTCTCTCTCTCTCCACAACACCCAATAACCCGTCGTGATGGGGTGATGCCTTTTTTTTCCCGCTACCTATCAAAATTTCACACGAAAAAGAAGACCCCACGTCAACAGCAAAGTGGGGGGAAAGAGAGAAAAAAAATGATCGGGCAGTTTTGACAAGAAAATGAAACAGGGGGAAGAAATGTGGACGGTGGTGGTGAACACATGTGTATTTGTTTGTGTATGTATCAGTAGGTGTTTGTGTGTAGGGTGTGACTTTACCTTAAAGAAAACCATTATATATGACGTGGAGACCAGTATACTAAACAATTCTATACAAATGTTTCAAAATGTGTATGTGTTTGTATGTGTATGTGTATGTGTGTGTGTAACTATAGACGAAAATAAACCAATTACACATATGACAGACCAGTACACAGGCTTCAGAGGGTGTCGACAGAACAATGAAAACGGTATGTGATATAATAAAAATTATCTACAGACAGGGACAGACAGGTGAACATACAACTTGCGTGACGGACGGAAGGGAGTTCGTACCTGCCAGCCAGTGGTAATTGGCTCAGACACCTGGTATATTGCAGCAGACCTTTTTATTGTAAAGGGAATAAGGCCTCGGATAAAGAATGGTTGCTCCGTCACATTTAATTTCATCAATTCATCAGTGGAAAGTGATATCACTAGAGGGAATTCGATGGCGTTTTGTCTACATTCTTAGGAGAAAAACCTGTCTCATCCTTGTGACAATAAAAGTCGAGTAAAAAAAATGAAGGGGGATATAATATATAAATAATTTCGACTCTTTATGAGACGCCATATTGAATTTAGTGCGAAGGAACTATTTATCATTATCCTATTGTATCCTTGGATTAGCTAGGATTATCTAGAAGTGAACTAATATATATTTATTGCTTCAACGCATTATGAGACGACACGTTGAATTTAGTGACAAACTACCACTGAAAAAAAAAAAAAAAATCAGAACTTGGAACTATTCATTTATATCCTATTGTATCCTTGTGGATTAGCTGGGATTATCTACAACTGAAGAGAGAACCTACAAATAGGATTAGATATTATTAATGGCAATTGTGGAACATATTAGAATTAACCTACATGATATACCATCCAACATTATCAAGGCTTTAGCACCAGAACTTTGACCTGTGAAAATATATACAATATCAAAATATACACAATTTTACATAAACAGGGCACGAAATATAAATGCGAGGATATTCGGGGGTACCAGGATCATATTGAAGGAACCACTGGGGCGTGAAAATTTGGAATTAAAAGTATAATACAATCAATTCGACCATGAGATCACGCTTGGATACCGTTCAACTATGAAGCCAGCCTTTGGAACGTTCTCTCTCTCTCTCTCTCTCTCTTCTCTCTCTCTCTCTCTCTCTCTCTCTACAATATAACCAAGATTCTTTGATGTTATGCTATGCACGAAGCGTAAACCAGCTCTGCAAAGACAAGCAGAAAAAGTTAGAAAAAGAATGACTTTTCAATTGGTGAGGAGTAAAATCTATATTAAATATAAATTAATACCTACATTACATATTGCATTGAATGTCTAGGTAAACTTGTACATTCCTTGTACAGCCACTTACGAATAAATGACTATAAATTACTATTATCCTCACGAGTTATTTCCTTACTTTCGTTACAGGTAAATATGAAAATATGGGAGTTTCTTTCGTTTAACAGTAAGGAAATTCTTAAAAGATAAAACGTCAGCTCTACATGTAATTAAATATAGCACTTAATTATCAAATCGCCAGGAGGATAGTCCGTAAAACAATTCTACCGTTACAATATAAAAACAAGTAAAATATGCTGTTTGAGCCGTGGCCCATGAAGCTTTTAACCACTACCCGGTGGTGGCCTAGCCTATATCGTTGTCAGACACATGATCATGACTAACTTTAACCTTTAAATAAAATAAAAACTACTGAGGCTAGAGGGCTGCAATTTGGTATGCTTGATAATTAGAGGGTGGACGATCAACATACCAATTTGCAGCCTTCTAGCCTCAGTAGTTTTTAAGATCTGAAAGCGGACGGACTGACAAACAAAGCCGGCACAAGAAACACCCCGTGATAGCTATCATGGTATTTTGGAACAGTTTTCATATATCATTCTAAAACATACAAACACTTGCACAAACATTAATTAACAATTCCAACAGTTATCAGACTTCATTCTGAAACAAACAAGTAAACAAACCCACACAAACACTTTATTAATAAAGATTTCCAGAAGTTTTCAGACATTCTGAAACACACATCAACATACACACATACAACCACATACAGTCTCCAGATTTCCCTCCGAAGCAAAAATACACACACACAAACACAAGCACAAACAAGCTCCTCCTCCTCCTCTGGACAAGAACTCTCTTATAACCTGACCGTGTGCAAACCAAACCAGGTTAATTCTCCTTCCCGCATGCTAAGAATATCTTCCCCCCCCCCCTGGAATCGCCCCTTCCCCGACCGGCCCCCCCACACAGAATGGCTGACGTATTCGATGACCCACCCCCCAAAGAGCGTTCAAGGAACCTCGATCATCATCACGAAAGTCTTAAAAGAACAAGGAAAGTCTAGACTAGACTTCATCACCGGCCAACAATCTCACCTTCGCGTGACCAAAAACACTATTATAAACTTTCGGGAGGACAATCATGTTACTCCTTGACCTCTGAGAGCTGCTTCCTGCCCGCGGATTCTACCCAATGCACTTTCATTAATGCAGACTCGAATATATGTTATACATATAAGCTTTTGGCTCACCTTTCTCCCTTTAGTAACTGTCCTGCCTTCCTCGGGGAAGCACGGGGTCGCTACTGTGCTCTCTAAAGTCTGAAGTCTGAACTGCTCGAGACGTAACGAGGCTTTTTTTTTTTTTTTTTTTTTTTTTTTTTTTTTTTTTTTATTCGATCGAGGTTGGTAGTAGTGCTTCGCGGTGCTTGAGAGAGACTAAGTCATTTAGTAAGCAATTCAATTTATGTCGTAAGGAGAATCATTTTTCTTATGATACGAAAGATATAATAGATCCGGTTTGGGAAAAACAAAACTCGTCAATCGTTAGATGGTACTGTTCTAACGGGGCTGTGAGAGAGAGAGAGAGAGAGAGAGAGAGAGAGAGAGAGAGAGAGAGAGAGAGAGAGAGAGAGAGAGGGGGGGGGGAATACCAGTTATCTATCAATAATTTCGCAGGATTTTTGAGCGGATACCTTATATTGAGAGAGAGAGAGAGAGAGAGAGAGAGAGATGGAGATGACCGAGAGAGAGAGAGAGAGAGAGGAGGAGAGGAGAGAGAAGAGAAAGCAGGTGTACACGTCATCTAGTAAACTATTCCTAAGGGCTTTGTTATTAGCAAATGCCTTATTTTAAGCAAATGTGTTTTATCATTACGATAAAAAAAACATTAATACCAGTTTTACGAATAACAGAACTCGTAATATATAAACAACTCGGCTAAAAAACAATTTTTTGAGACATTATTACTACTGAACACGGCAGCTTAGCCAAACCACCGAATTGATTCTGACCGCTCCCATGGCGAGCCGTATCCTACAAGCCTGCTGTCATAGCCGAAGAGTTACAAGGATTAGGACGTCTCAAAGACTTGTTAGTCCATCCGAGGAGACATCGTGTGCTCATTTATCTCAATGAGCAGGTTTTATTGTTCATTCACAGTTTCTTAATGATTTTGTCTAGCTGGAGGAGGAGGAGGAGGAGGAGGAGGAGAGTTAATTAAAACAATTGGAAATAACGTTAATCCCTAATTACAACAGACCTGATAAAAATAAAATCATTTTATCACTCATGTAACTATGTCTACGATATACCAGTCAATAATTATCAGTTTAGGGAAACCGATTTTTTTCAGTCAATTTTACCCGACTAAGACAGATGGCTTCGAAACTCTCTCTCTCCCAATTTATAAAAGAGCAATGGTAAATAAAATGTATTTTTAAAAGGCTCCTTAGCACATATTATATTTAATCCTTTTTCAATCATTACATTAGAAAAAAAAGGCTTTAGTTTGCTAAAGAGGTATCCACAATCAAACCTGGTTTAAGACAATATGGGCTCCTTAGGAGCTAAGTCAAAATACCCCATCTAATACTATATCCCTTGGATAGTTTTTCTTTCTCCCTAAACTCCCAGAGGAGTGTGCCCAAGGGGAAAAACAGCCACACATCAAGCTACGTACGAAAACAGAGAACATTTATCAATATATTTCTTATCTTCGTCGAGACCAGAGAACATTATCAACCCACTATACTCGGTTTTTTTTCCATCTGTCCACCAGCCTGTGGTGTTTGCGTATGGTAACACTGCGTCGCGTGCTTTAGATTGTTACATTCAGCTTGCATTCAATAACAACAACAATATCCTATTTCGAATATTAACGGTGTAATTGGCTACAGTAAATTATTAAAACACTTTTCAGTTGCAAAAGTACACACAGCTATCCTTTTATTTACTACAACTTACACATAACGTCACTATCTAAAGCCCGGGACGCAGTGTTACCATACGCACTCACCACAGGCAGGTGGACAGATGGAAAAAAACAGAGTATAGGCTGCTTACGAAAGCCGTGAACACTTTCACTATATTTTCACTTCGCCTTCGAAGACATAATTACATATTGACAAATCGCCGGGCTTCGTCGAGGGCTATAAATTGCCTCTCGGCATTGACGAACCGCCTGACAAATCACTACACTCATGCGGTGCACTGTAGACTAATTAACTTATGGTTCTTTGCAGCGTCCCTTCGGCCCCTAGCTGCAACCCCTTTCGTTCAGCTTACTGTACCTCCTTTCATATTGTTTATTGCAGCTGACTCACATTGCAGCTGCTTTGAGGTTACTCCTTCTGTTACACCTTCCAAACGTTTTTTCACTGTCAATTTCCGTTTGTCAGCGCTGAAGGACAGACCTCATAGGTCTCGTCGCTTGGCCTACGGGGAGCAAAGTGTTGGGAAATCGATAGGTTAAGTTCACATTGCTTTTGCCTCTGTTGACATGGAGCGAAAACAAAAGGATGTTTGTTATACCTATACAAATAAATATATAAATTAATAAATAAATAAATTAATAAAGAAATAAATGCCATATATGATATATATATATATATATATATATATATATATATATATATATATATATGGGTTATATATATATATATCTATTATATATATATAGATATATAGATATTATATATATTATATATTATTAGATATATATATTATATATATATATATATAGATATATCCCATATAGTATATACCACACACACATATATATATATACATATACATATACAATATATATACACATATATATAGTATACTATATATATATATATATATGTGTATTAGATATATGTGTATATATATATATATATATATATATATATCTATATATATATATAAACAAAAATAAGTAGGTAAACAAATACACCAGTCGAAACACTGTATATTGCCTCTGAGATGCGGAGAAAGAAATGTATACCGAGCAAGTGACAACGAGCCTTTACGAAATTAAATTATATGATACTTCTACAAAATGAAACGAAAAAAAACTATTCCTGTGGGCCTGTGGGAGAACCTAACCTTCGTAGAGAGAGAGAGAGAGAGAGAGAGAGAGAGAGAGAGAGAGAGAGAGAGAGAATGTGCTCGCTGTTCTTCCGACTTATTTGGGGACTTCCTCAAACACCAAGGGACGACACGAACGGCAAACAAAGAGCGAACGAAGTTAAATAACTCATTCACGGATCTCTGCCTCAGACAAATATAAAAGAAGAATGTAATGCGCATAATAAAACGGCCACTTTTAAGTTAGTACCGGCGATGACCGCTAGAGTGGCTGAGCACAGACGTTGTTCGCGGAGTTACGAAGACGACCTTTTAAAACAATTCACATTCTCCGGCGCTTAATGAAGTTAACCACATAATTCTCCCGAAAGTTTTAGACTTTTACAGATACTTTATCCTTGAATTTGGGGGGTATAAGACCATACGTACTCAGGGTAAAAAAAGATACGCTTCGACTGAAGACATTATCTACTTTACGCTCGGCACTCACTCCACCTAGCATACATAGGTTAAAGGTAAACTGTCTATTGGCAGCTCTACATTAGAGAGAAGGATTAAAGGTGTTCCCTGGGCTATAAATAAATAAATAAATATATGAAAGAATGAATATTATATATATATATATATATATATATATATATATATATATATTGTTAGGAACAATAGTTTTACCAATTGTTCCCTTGGTGGATTGTTGCCAATCCTTTGTTTTTGTTTTTTAATTGCTGGCGAGTTGACGTCTGGTGGATGGCGTCAAACTTCGTCAGTCAGGTTCTGGAGGGCAGAAAGACCAGTCAGGTTCAGAGGGGGCAGAGTCTTGGCAGCAGAGCAGCGGAGAGTATCTGAGGACGAGTTTGTGGTTGCATCAACCCTGTCTTGATCGTCCAGTGGTCGAGGAGGACCTCCATACTGCATCTGAGGACGAGATGGTTGTTGCATCACTCTGTCTTGATCGTCCAGCGGTCGGGGGGGAGGAGGATGTCCATATTGTTTCCAAGGACGAGGTGGTTGCCGTATCGGCTCTGTCTTGATTTTGTCGTCCGGCATTGGACTGTTGACCTCATCGTTTGAAGAAGTGGTTCCCGTTTTTGCTCTGACTCGTTATGCCGCTTCAGTATTATTTTAATTAATTCATTATGCTGCTTATTCTATTATTATATTTAGATTGTTTATTGCCCTTATACAGCCTATTTTTGTGATTATTCTTTTTATTGTTTAGATTGTGATTTTTTTTCATGGCTTTGTTATTGAAGGGTGGATTTTTATTGTTTCTTCGACTGGTTTTAAATATTATTATTGTTAGTTTGATAAGTTTTTGTTTTTTGCCACCAGAACCTTGAATCACTTGTACATTTTGTATACTAATAAATTAATTTTAGGTAACTTTTTAGTTTTTTGTTATGCTCCTCCCTCCTTTGTTTGTCACCTGTCGTCAGTCATTAGCAGCCCAATTGCTTATTATTTTTAAGAACCTGTCGATCTCGAGAGTCGAGATCGTAATATTGGCGACCTTAGGCCAGGGTTGGTTCTGTTTTGGCTGACGGGGTGTGGCAGCATCGGGGAAGAGGATTTTGTTTTGTAAAAAAAAAAAATTAATAATAATAATTTTTTTTTTTCTGTTAGGTGGGGAGGTGTTATTGGAAACAATAGTTTACCAATTGTGCCTTGGTGGATTGTTGCCTCCTTTTTGTTTTTGTTTTTTTAATTGCTGGCGAGTTGACGTCTGGTGGATGGCGTCAAACTTCGTCAGTCAGGTTCTGGAGGGCAGAAAGACCAGTCAGGTTCAGAGAGGCAGAGTCTTGGCAGCAGAGCAGCGGAGAGTATCTGAGGACGAGTTTGTGGTTGCATCAACCCTGTCTTGGATCGTTCCTCAGTGGTCGAGGAGGACCTCCATATGCATCTGAGGACGAGATGGTTGTTGCATCAACTCTGTCCTTGATCGTCCAGCGGTTCGAGGAGGATGTCCATATTGTTTCCAAGGACGAGGTGGTTGTTCCGTATCGGCTCTGTCTTGATTCGTCCGGCATTGGACTGTTGACCTCATCGTTTTGAAGAAGTGTTTCCCGTTTTGCTCTGACTCGTTATGCCGCTTCAGTATTAATTTTAATTATTCATTATGCTGCTTATTTCTATTTATTATAATTTAGATTGTTATTGCCCTTATACAGCCTATTTTTGTGATTATTCTTTTTATTGTTTAGATTGGTGATTTTTTCATGGCTTTGGTTATTGAAGGGTGGATTTTATTGTTTCTTCGACTGGTTTAAATAAATTATTATTATTGTTAGTTTATAGTTTTTTTGTTTTTGCCACCCAGAACCTTGAATCACTTGTACATTTTGTATATAATAAATTAAATTAATTTTAAGGTAACTTTTTAGTTTTGTTTATGCTCCTCCCTTTCCTTTGTGCACCTGTCGTCAGTCATTACAGCCCAATTGCTTATTATTTTTTAAGAACCTGTCGATCTCGAGAGTCGAAGATCGTAATAGATATATATATATATATATATATATATATATATATATATTGCATACTTATAAGTACATGGGGTGAAATAAAACTTAAGTCGAGCGAGAATATCTTCCGTGCTTCAAAGAGATGGAAGTCTCATAAGAAAGCAGCGAGACTGACTTGAAATAAAATCGCTCCGCCCACTAAAAATAAAATTGCTGGACTACGACTTCTGGAAGTCTGCCTGGAAGTAGTTAGACACACACAGAGAGAGAGAGAGAGAGAGAGAGAGAGAGAGAGAGAGAAGAAAAGTCAAGATTTTCCGAGGTGTGTGATTCCTGGAAGCCCAACACATTTCCTCTCCTTTCGAAGTAAAACAAGAAGAAAAAGAAGAGGAAGAAAAAAAATAGATAAAGACACAAAAAGGGGACCAAAACTTCAGACGCGGTGTCTGATGGTTCCTGAAGAAGGCTCTGAAGAAAAGGGGGGTGGGTTAAGGAGAGAACCCTGGTTATTTTTGTCACTTTAGAAAAATATGAAAAGTTTTCTTTACGAAACTCGACTTTCTTCAGGCGTATCGGCCTTACTTTCTATTTCCGCTTACTTATTTATTTACATATTACCTTCCCCCCACTCTCTCTCTTCTCTCTCTCTCTCGTTCTCTCGTCTCTCTCTCTCTCTCTCTCTCTCTCTCTCAAAGCTGAATTTTCCCTTTTAGGGGCCCCTTAGGGTTATATCAATCTGTTGACTCGACGGAAAGGAGAGAATGTAATTCACAATTTGAAACACACTTGAACGCAGACCTGTACAACCCAACAACAAATAACACGTTTGGGGAAATATTGTGACCTGGCCTATTCTACGAGCAACTCAAAACGACCCTAGGAAACTGAAATTTCATCCTGGAAGGGCAAATGCACCCCCCCCCAAAAAAAAAAATACGAGCTGCAAACCTCTAAAAAATCCCCGATGGGACGCAATAGCTGATAGCTGTTATCTCCTTTGAATATGCAAAACAAGGGACTGGGGAGGACGGTACCACAGATATAGAAAAGGTTTTTATATTTCCTTTATTTTGGTCGGTGGGTTTGAGGGATCGAACTGCTGTCTCATCAGGATGGGAAGACACATACGTTCATGAGTACATACATATCTCAACACATACACACACAAACTTGCATATACACTCAATCATACGGCCAGCCACTAGAGTATAACCATAAGCAATCGATATCAAAAGCAACGATCACATTGGCATGGAGAGAGAGAGAGAGAAGCCTACTTACGATATTCAGCCCAACACACATACATATACATAAACACAAACTTGCATATAAACAAACAAAAATACAGCCAACCACTAGATTAAAACCAGACGGAATCGAGATTAAAAGCAGGATTACGTAATACTGGTATAAGAGAGAGAGAGGAGAGAGAGAGAGAGAGAGAGAGAGAGAGAGAGAGAGAGAGAGAGCAGCATATACGAAGTACTGTGCCCCCATGGGTACAATTTCAGTGGAAACAAGCTAGATTGATGGCACAAAGACATTCATTATTTTATTTTTAAAGCGTCTCACCTGCCAACCGAGATTGGCAGAAGTGTGAAAAATTTCAACTGCACCAGAGGACGAGATAACTTGCCACTGTAGGATACGAGGGCTGGGATACGTTCCAGTAAGGGATTAATTCCTATGTTGAAGTTTCTGCTACGCGAGACTCATCTCTGGTGGTAATATGGGTGAAACTATCACTACTGCTAACAAATTGGTCGTATCTATGAAAATCTCCTTTTCAACATCATAATTTTTGTTGAAACAATTACAAACACTAGCAAATTAGGGGGGATGGGAGGGGGACGGGGGTTTGGATGAAACCCCATTATAAACCATCTTAGGGACGGACAGACATAACGCCCATTATAATAAGATTCTGTTAATATCAATAATATTAACATTAGAAATACGAGCCTAAACCATGGCACGATTTATACTATTATAGTTAAAGTTTAGTTAATAATAAAAGAAATGAATGTATTTTGGAAATAAAAGATAAAACCCAGACACGAAAACTCTGACAATTCATCTCAACATAAATCAAGAGATGACTCGACCAGGTTTTTATGCCAGTTTTGAAATGACTTAAAAATTGTGTGTGCCGAGACTGATCCTAATTCTCCCACCCCTCCCCAATCCGCCCCCAGAACCCCCTATCCCCCTCCCCTCCCCTCCCCTCACCCACACACCCACCCCTCTCCAAACAAACCAGACTCAACTCGCCATTAAGGCTCCCAAGTCCTGTCCTCTTAGCGTCGAGTGATTCAATCACAAATGCCTTCTACAGATACCACCACCACCAGCAGCGCCTACGTCAGGAGTAGCAGCAGGAGAGGCCCTTTTTGTAACGACGAAAAAAGTACTGAGGACAAAGTCCTGAAGAAAGAAAGGGTGTCGGGAAATTCCCAAAGGGAGAGACAAAGAGATGGAGAGACAAAAGTACTTGAGAGGGGGTAGGGAGGGAGGGGGAAGTGAGAATTGAGGGAGAGAGAGTGTACAATAACTTGTGTTAGTAAAGTACTTCTGTGATTTGAGAGAAAAATGATATGTAGAAAAAGCCGTCAGAGAGAGAGAGAGAGAGAGAGAGAGAGAGAGATTGCTGCTTTATTTCGTTAATGATAGATGACTTAAAAGCAATACAACTGAAAACTATTATTTAGAAATTTTAAACTGAGAATATATATATATATATATATATATATATATATATATTATATATATATATTAATACACCTTACAAAGGAACATCTGAGAGAAAGAGAGAGAGAGAGAGAGAGAGAGTAGAGAGAGAAAAGCAGGTTACTTCGATAAACACAAAACTGACAGATTACTTGACAAGCAAAGAATAAAAAATAGGAGAATAGACGAAAAACCAGATAAAAAACAAAAACGTCCAGCAATTCATTCCCTGAACCCAAAAACAGACAGAAAAAACGAAACAGTCACAAAAGCAGAATAAGTACACTCGAACAATAGGGATGCTAAGACGACAGAGAGATGGAGGATAGGAGGAGGAGGAGGAGGAGGAGGAGGAGGAGGAAGAGGAGGAGGAGGAGGAGGACTTTGGAATTCCCCAGCTACAATACTTCCCAACTTAGGAAGTCCTGTAAAAGTTTTGAACTGTTTAGCAGAGTTGGCACAACTGTATACTGATGTGGGTCTTGTCCCTTAATCTTGGGGGTCTTGTACCTACCTAATTTTGTGTCCGCTTCCGAAAAGTTTGCGAGAGAGAGAGGAGAGAGAGGAGAGAGAGAGAGAGAGAGAGAGAGAGAGATTTAATGTATATAAATAAAAGAGGGTAACTGTAACTAGGAGAGAGAGAGAGAGAGAGAGAGAGAGAGAGAGAGAGAGAGAGAGAGAGAGAGAGATATTTAATGTATATAAATAAAAGAGGGTAACACTGTAACTAGGAGAGAGAGAGAGAGAGAGAGAGAGAGAGAGAGAGAGAGAGAGAGAGAGAGAGAATATTTAATGTGTATAAATAAAAGAGGGTAAATGTAACTAGGAGAGAGAGAGAGAGAGAGAGAGAGAGAGAGAGAGAGAGAGAGAGAGAGAGAGAGAGAGAGAGAGGTCCATTACTTCGTTATGAAAATGTCTGACCAATAAAAAAAAAACCAAGAATTCAGAATTTCTCACAGAAATACTTCTGTGCAAGTATGAAGAAAGTAAGACTCCATACGAAATACGAAAACGAAGCCTATAAAACATTATCACCACTCACCTCACAGAAAAGGAGACGGAAGGCCATTTCACTGGCAAAAATTTTTCTGTCTCCCTGCAAAATTGGAATTGTTCGAATTGTGTAAAACTTGATGAAAAGGACGCTGCAAAACTTTCATTGCTCGACATCCACTTTCTGAATGCAAAATTTTGGCAATGGCTCGACAGTCGACAAGTTTTCAGAGAGAGAGAGAGAGAGAGAGAGAGAGAGAGAGAGAGAGAGAGAGAGAGAGAGGTCACTGGTATGTGTTTGTATGCATGTAAGAGAGGGTAAGTTATTTTTAACAGAGAGAGAGAGAGAGAGAGCGAGAGAGAGAGAGAGAGAGAGAGAGAGAGAGGTCACTGGTATGTGTTTGTATGCATGTAAGAGAGGGTAAGTTATTTTTAACAGAGAGAGAGAGAGAGAGAGAGAGAGAGAGAGAGAGAGAGAGAGAGAGAGAGAGAGAGCAGTGGCACAGGTCTGTACGCGTGTGGGAAAAGGGGCGAATTATTTTCAACCTGAGAACAAGGAGAACTGGGGAGGTTCCCAGAAATACCTCAATTATAACAGCCACCCAAAAATAAACTGGAAAAAAAAAAGACTAACATATGCAACAGAAACCCAGGAAAATTAAAGATACACAGAGAAAGACATTCCATTACGAGACACAGAACTCAAAGAACGAATGTTCGATGCAAGATTGTAATTAGGAGACAGGAAAATAATGACAGAACTAATCATCTTTGAAAAGGGTATATCACCTCCAAAATAAGGAATTTACCTTGACAGACAACAGCTGATTTTGAAGGAGAGGGAGCTACGCCCCTAAATATAACTACCGCAACATAACTCAATTGGATGGCGATGGAACTGGCTTCGCCCAAGCCCTCAGAGAATCAGATAAGAAAGACCTTTTTGATAGTCAAGGCTCTTGGAATAAATAAATAAAAAAAAATGGATCTGGAACCGAATATTGTCACCTGAATCTCACAGAAAGGAAAGTTATTTTTTATGTTTGAGAAAAAAAAAAAACAAGACACTGCTTTCGACAGCAGCTTTATCTCGACTTAATTCCTCTAAAGCCCTAAACTTGACTTGAATTCCATTAAACTCCTTTAAAATCTCTGTCGTAGGTAAAAAAAAAAATCTCGAGATAAAAAAAATAAACTTCGTAGGAATTAAAGAAAAAAAAAAATAGTTGAACTATTTCTTCGGTCAGGTGGGGCTTTCAGAACTCGGGCCCCTGAGAAAGGTCAACAAAAAGACAAGACTATTATTCTCTCTCTCTCTCTCTCTCAGGATAAACAAAATATATGATGTAAGGTTCATGTTTAAAGGCATCTCTCTCAATGAAAATTTCCATCAATAGAAAACAAGCAAAAATTGCGGCGCTATCGAGTTTTCTGTACAGCGTATAACCAAGGCCATTGAAAATGCTGTATGAGCTACGGCCCATGAAACTTTACCCACGGGCCGAAATTGGCGCTGGCCAACATCACTGCCAGACGCACGATTATGCCAACATTTAACCTTGAATATATTAAAAACTACTGCGGCTAGAGGGCTGCAATTTGGTCTGTTTGATGATTGGAGGGTGGATGATCAACATACCAATTTGCAGCCCTCTAGCCTCAGTAATTTGTAAGATCTAAGGACGGACAGAAAACAAAAAGTGCGGACGGATAGACAAAGCCATCTCAAAATTTTTCTTTTACAGAAAACTAAAAATCAATTAATGATGATAATTAATATATAAAATTAAGTTAAACAACGACTAGAACGGTTACAAACACGCTCCACATACCTGTTAACAGTCAACAAACATCACTCTCCCTTAGTACAAACACACACAAAAGCTGTACAAACACATATACGTGGGTAGGCTCCCTTTTACAAACATGTTCCAAGAGAATGTATCCAATCTTTGAATACAAATACCCCCTACATACAAAAAAAAAATGTACATTTAATCAAGTGTCTCCCTCGAAGAGAGAGAGAGAGAGAGAGAGAGAGAGAGAGAGAGAGAGAGTGTAAATAACACAAGCTGATAACCTGAACTACTCGAGTTTGCAATTTACATAATAGTATTGACATTATAGAATTGGATTTACCAAACATTACACGAAACATGTTTATATTTGGCTACAGAGCTGCAATTTGGTACGTTTGATGATCGGAGGGTGGACAATCAACATGCCAATTTGCAGCCCTCTAGCCTCAGTAGTTTTTAAGATCTGAGGGCGGCCAGAAAAAAAAGTGCTGACGGACAGACAGACAAAGCCGGCACAATAGCTTTCTTTGATAGAAAACTAAAATGTTTTCCCGAGCTAAGAATAATCTAAAAGCAAGAACAGAATTGTAAAGCCGCATCTTGCAACATTAAAAAAGTCCAACCTCTTTAATTAAGATGATGAAAAGCAATTATTTCACGAGGTCACGTCTAAGTCTTAATGTAGTGTGTGCAACCTCATCTATGTATATAACAGAAAAACGTTGCTATTTCCGATTTAATACAGATGCAGAACGCAGATGTATCCACTATTAGATATATATATTTATATATATATTGTAACTTAGTTGTCATTAATTTCTAAATTATTTAAGTTTTTAGATTTTTAATGTTAAGTATAGAAGTGTTGTATTCTTTCTTTATTAGCTTTTTGTCTCCTCACCGGTGGTTATCTTGGTGTTTTATATTTTCAAGTTGTGTTGGTTACGTGGCGACGCTCCTTCGTTATCAGAGGGATGGAGGTTTACGCTTGGAGGAGTTTGCCTCAGTGTGTTTCTGAGCCTCCAACCTTGAAGGGCACGAATATTGCTGTTGGAACTATATTTATTCCTCGCCACATTGCAGAGCTACGCTTGGAAGCTGTATAGCTTATTGGATATCCTTACTCTGCTGCAAGGACCTTTTATTCTGCATTTTGTGTACTGCCCTTGGTTCAGTAAAAGCCAAGGGGACCTCTCTGTCCCAAGGTAATAATATTTATACCTATATTTATTTATCGAGATCACGACCTGTGATCCTCTACTGACGTCATTAGTGGAGCTTGTGAAAGCCTTCCAACACCATAGTTTCGGATCAATTTTCCCTGCCACCCAGATTAAGCCTCCAGACGTGGAGTTTATTGTCCTCTAAGAGGAGACCTATGAAGTCGTTTGAGGAACTTGTGAGGGATATTTAGATTGTATTTGTTAGGATATTCTTACTTTTCGCTTGCCTCCTCCTTTCTGGACCCTCTCCCCTTTTAGTATGTATGTGTTGATGACCTTTCTTTAATTGTGTAATTGTTTTCTTTTGCAGGGAGTTTAAGAGTGAGTGTTTCTCATTAATTATTGTATTGTTGAGGTTCAGGTGTTATTTCTATCTGAAACTTGTGTATTAAAATTAAGTATATTTTTGTAGTATTTTCTTTGTCCCCTTGAATTGACTTTGCACTCTTATTGAAGTTGGATACTATTCCACCTTTTGTGGAACTTAGTATGGTATTTTGGTGAATACTATTTGATAAAAGTTAGAGTGTGTGGTGGTCAAACCAGCCATCACAATATATATATATATATATATATATATATATATATATATATATATATATATATATAGATATATATATATATATATAGTAATTCCTCGTTTTCATTTTCCTCCGTTGCATTACCTTTATTTATATATAGCATCACGTTTTATATATTCGTTGATCAAGTTATTCATTTATGTATATGTATAGGCAAATAAATATGTGTGTGTGTGTTATATATATATATATATATATATATATATATATATATATATATATTCATACACACAAACATGCATAAACATATATATATAGTATGTATATATGTGTGCGCATACAGTGAATATAACAGTGCATGCTCGTGCATACGCACAGTAAATATGCCCCGGTCTTTTGTCCGCGTGAGTACGCCAATTTTAGCACTATTTAAGCCATTGGCGTTGGAGTAGGGAGGTTTGGTATGCTGGAAGGGGAGGGGGGGAGGGGAGGGGGGGGGGAGGGGGAGGGAGGGGGGAGGGGAGGGGGGAGGATGGGGAAGATACATACGCTAGGAATCTCGCACTCAGACTGAAAAATAAAAACACGAAAAAAATTTTTTTGCCCTAAAAATCTCCCCCCGCACCTCCAACCCCCGGCTCTGCCCCCCCTTCCCCCCTTCCCCCCTCCCCCCTCCCACCTCCTCTCTAAAAGTCGTCAGCTGGATTGTTATGACAGCTTGCTTTTTCGAACTGGGGTCCGTTTTAAATCCAGATGGGATTTGGGTTTTTGTATATACGTTTCCTTTTATTCTCTCTATCTCTCTCTCTCTCTCTCTTTTTTTTTTTTTTTTTTTTTTTTTTTTTTTTATAAGGCCGCGTGTCCTGCAAAAAAGGGTAATCTTGGCTCGTCAGCCCAAAACAGCGGGTTTTAGGTTCCCCGGCCCCATTCTTATCTCCTTTGATTTGATTGGGTGAAGGCTGCAGGGAAGGGAGGAGGTTTTCGTTTTTTATTTATTTTTTTATTTTTTGACTCAGGAATTTTGTGTCATTATGCCAGTCAGTTTTGTCTCAATACTACAAAACTGGGAGATAAAAATGACTGATAGAATAGCATGATTTCCCAATGGATTCCAAAATGGAAGATAAAATACTAAAATCAACATCAGATGGTCGTTGATAGTAACCATCCTAGCTAATTATCATTATCTCTAATATGTCAATATATTGTTACAGCAGTTTGACCAGCCCATTGAATTTTCCAGATTACAAGACTCAGCCAGACATCTGTTCTGAAGTGAGAAAAACACTGGAGTAAGAGACAGTCTGAGAAGTTGGACAGCAAGGTGGAAAGTAAGCAAAGAAAACAGATGGTAAGTAAAAGGTATTATGTGCATATACAGGATATCCATTAAGTCCCAGTATCATTACAAGTATTTATTGCTCAGAATGGTACTGGGACTTTATGGACACCCTGTATATTTCATCACAGTCGTACAGGAGCAAGAAACAACACAAGGAATTTATTAAAAAGTAATAAAAGAAATAAAAATAATCGAGAATTACATAGTAACAGACCAAGAGGATAAAAATTCTGGACAATATCCAGACCTACGACTGGAAAAATTCTGGAATGCTCGCAAACCCAAAAGCGACAAGAAAAAATATCGAGAGTTTTTCAACCGTGAAATAAAATGATAGAAAACCTATTAACAAATCCGCAAGACCTTTTTCAATCCTACGAGACAAAACTGCATCTGGAAGGCTTCGTATGCTTTCTTGCACATCCCCCCAAAAAATCAAGAAACGGCAACATTTCAAACCCGACGGCTATATTGCAAGGAGGCGGATATACCCTGAGAAGAGTGATGGCCGCCATTACTCCTCGCTGATAAACGAACGACGCATGGAAATGGCTTCACAAGTATGCCTCTTTACGGCTGTAAACGGCCACTGCGCATGCGCGGGCTTGCGCGACTGTATTATTACCTATCGTTAAGCCCCGGGGTGGTATCGACATCTCAGCCGGACTCTTGCAGATTCACGTAAAGCAACTTGACTTATTTTTATTAAACTTTCGACTTGGGTTCAGCCATAAATCGGCATACTAGACGTTCTGGAAAATTGGCATTAAAGGCTCAATAGGCTTCCAGGAATTTTAACGTTGCTGGATTTAAAGCTTTCAAGGCATCTGACAGATTTGTATCCAGAATTCTACTTGCTCTCAGCCATAAATTGGTATCCTAGACGTTCTAGAAATCTGGCATTAAAGGCCCAAAATCCTTCCAGGAATTTTAACGTTGCTGGATTTAAAATTTCCAAGGCATTTGACTGACCTGTATCCAGAATGCTACTTGCTTTCGACCATAAGCTGGTATACTAGACGGTCTGGAAATTTGGCTTAAAGGCTCTCACGGCTCTTCCAGGAATTTTAACGTTGCTGGATTTAAAGCTTTCAAGGCATTGGACTTATTCTTATCTAGAATTCTACCTGTTCTCAGCCATAAATTGGTATCCTAGACGGTCTGGAAAATTAGCATTAAAGGTTGAAAATGCTTCCAGGAATTTTAACGTTGCTGGATTTAAAGCTTTCAAGGCATTTGACTGATCTGTATCCAGAATTCTACTTGCTTTCGACCATAACTTGGTATCCTAGATGTTCTGGAATTTTGGCATTAAAGGCTTACAAAGCTTCCAGGATTTTTGAAGTTGCTCTCAATTTTTTTTTCTTAGAATTAGAAGCCGTCCAGATTTATTTTTCTCTTGTAGTACAAGAAATCTTGCAGATTTTTCATAATTTTATTCCACGGTGCAAAAACGTTCAGAATTGTTTTCCGCCTTCGTAAAAGCATTCCAGAGTTTTCCAGCTGTCGGACTGTAAAGTGTTCAGAATTTTTGTCTTACAGAATTACCAACCGTCTGGATTCTTGAGAATTTGACAGTCTTAGGTTTGCAAACCTTCCAGATATTGTCCCTTCTTATGCCTACAAGCTTCTTAAAACTTTCCCTAGGCCTACAAACCTTCCAAGAATTTCCTGTTCTTAGGCCTACAAGTCCTACACAGCTTTCCTCCATATAGGCTTTGAATGCTTCCCTTTTTTCCCCTTTTAGGCCTATAGTCCTTCTAGAATTTTTCCCTCGTAAGCCACAAGAATCCCACAAATTCTTCCAGAACACCCCCCCCCCCCCCAAAAACCAATAGGCCTACTAACATCCCAGAATTGTTCCCTACTAGGAGCAAAAGCTCTCTTGAAAAGTTTGACTTTTAGTCAAAAACTTTCCGCTGTGACAAATCAAATAAATATCAAACCTTTCCTCTTGTTTTACCAGACTTTGTATCAGCAAATAAGTTGTAAATAAGTAGATACAGAAATATATCCCTCAATGAGTTTAAAATGGTTATCCCAGCTAATTGGATCATAATCACACAACGTTTTCTTTGTAATATAGATATATATTTGCTGTCTCAAGACTTTCAACACACAAGCACACACATACTATATATATATATATATATATATATATATATATATATATATATATATATATAATATATATATATATATATATATATGAGAAAAATTATCACATCACCGTGATTCATATAAATTATTTCGAGCTACAAATGTGCTATAATATCTAATTCGCTCTACCTCGGAATTAATATAGTTCATATATGTAAACCTAAGGGGGGGGAATTTTTTAGTTGATAATAATTTCCGTCCTCTCGTGGGTTCGAACCACCGCCCAGCGGACAGAGAAGAAATCTGTCCGGTGGGCGGTGGTTCGAACCCACGAGAGGACCAAATTATTATCAAATAAAAAATTCCCCTTAGGTTTACATATATGAAAATATATTAATTCCGAGGGGGTAGAAGAATTCCGAGGTAGAGCGAATTAGATACTGAAGGACATTTGTAGCTAGAATAATATATATATATATATATATATTATATATATGATATATATATATATATATATATATATGTATATGTATGTATGTGTGTGTAAATAACTACATACATACATACATTCAACAGAATTAAAACTCTTGGAAAAGTCTACTTACGAAACTGGAGAAAATACGGACGAAATCCGAAGAAGAACACCAGTTCAAGATAGTCCCGTTGGACTTCCACCTGGGAAAGATAAAGAAGAAGACAAGATAGAAAACATGTAAAGATTCCAGTCGTCATAATGCACGTTCTCTCTCTCTCTCTCTCTCTCTCTCTCATCTACCTCTCATCAATCTCTCTCTCTCTCTCTCTCATATATATATGTTTTTATCAATTCTCTCTCTCTCTCTCTCTCTCTCTCTCTCTCTCTCTCTCTCTCTCTATATATATATATATATATATATATATATATATATACTATATATATTATATATATATATATATATATATTTTATATATATATATATACACAGTATATATATATATATATATATATATATATATATATATATATATATATATATATATATGTATATGGAATACAGTTTACATGAGATACAGTTATACAAAGAATATAGCACAGTATATAGAGATCACAAGAAGTACAAAAAGAATGCAAAAAGTATTTGTAGATACAGTATATGTGAAGATCAGTATATATATCATACAGGAATATATAGAATACAAAATATATTTATAGAATTATAGAATGCAATCTATATAGAATACAGTATAATAAAAATACAAAAATTATACGTAGAATACGGTATATATCAGAGAATTTGTAGAATACAAAAGTATTTTTATACAATACAGTAAATATAGAGTACAAAGTAAAAACAGAACACAGTATATATATATATATATATATATATATATATATATATATATATATATATATATACTATATATATATATAAATATATATATATATAAAATGCAAAGATTATTTTGAAAATACAGTATATATACAACACAAAAAGTGCATACAAAAATATATTATATAAATAAACGAAAAGTACATAAATAATACAGTACATATAGAATACAAAATGTTAAGTCAGAATAATGTATTTATACACTACAAAAAAGGCAAAAGGGGTGGGGGGAATACACACTGCATATTCATTTGCACAGGAGGGTTGGAGGAAAAATTTGCAAATTCCCCCTTGGGGGGTAGGTGGGAGGGGTGGGGGAGCGAAGAGGGGGTTGGGTGGGTGGGGGAGCACTGTGGGCAAATGACCAACCGCAAAAAAAGGGAGGGGAATTAAACACTGACTTTGGGGGGAATGTTTACATGTGTTTAAGTGAGATATTTCTCACGAAATTTATTTCACAAATAAACATTGCCCATTTGCATATATGGCTTGCCATGTAATATTCTGACCACAAAATTTAAGAAACAGCATAATAGGTGTAACTCATACAGAGAGAGAGGAGAGAGAGAGAGAGAGAGAGAGAGAGAGAGAGAGAGAGAGAGAGAGAGAGAAGATTGTTCATGAACTTATTGTGTAGATACATTTACAAACATTGAACACACCTCCATTGCTTAAGCTCATGCCACTCAAATATCTATAGCAAAGATAGGAGTAGAGAGAGAGAGAGAGAGAGAGAGAGAGAGAGAGAGAGAGAATAAACATCATAGGCCATATGCGTCCATTCTCACGCTCGGAGGGGAAAACAGAACCTAAGGTTTTGTCCAAATCATCACTTGAAATGGAGCTAGATACAAAGCATATCAATTTTAACAGATGGACTCATAGTCCGACTGTCTCTCTATAATACCACAGGTTCTCAACTCCTCTCTTCAATATAAAAATAAAACTACTATAGGAAAGAAAACATGCACCTCCCGAGTCGGGACAGAAGGATAAATCCGGCGCATGATTCTGGGAAAAACAACGGCGAAGCAGCAACAACAACAACAATATGGGGGAAGAAAAACAACTTAAACTTTGCAATAATGGAGTTGCCTAGATTCTGGACTAGGATTATGAAAAAAAAAAACACTACTTTGAAGAAAACGAAGAAGGAAAAATAGGGCACCGAGTAGTAAAGAAGATAAACAACCACAAAGTAACGAAACCAGGAGGAAAGAAAAACAACAACAACAACAACAACAAGGGGGAAGAAAAACAACAAACTTTGTACCTCTGGAATTCCCAAGATTCTGGACTAGGATTATGAAAAAAAAAAAAAAAACTTTGAAGAAGAAGAAGCAGAAGAAGAAGAAGAAGAAGAAGAAGAAGGAAAGATAGGGCACATAGCAGTCAAGAAAAGAAACAACTACAAAACAACGAAACCAGGAGGAAAGAAAAACAACTTAAATTTGCAACTCTATAGTCGCGAGGGAAAAAAAACAACTAAAAAGTAAGATAGGAAAGAACAGGAAGAAAAACAACAAACAAGAGAGTAAAAGGAGTAAAAAAAAACAACTTAAACTTTACCAATGCATAAAAAAAAGGTGGAAAACACCAGAATAATGACATGAAAAGAATTCATAATAAAAAATAGAAAATAAAAAAAATGCTCGCTCTAGGCTTCAAAGGAATGTATAAAGAGAGAGAAAGAGAGAGAGAGGCGACTTCAAAGCTTTCGCTCGGTGAAAGTAACCGGGAAAAGTTGTGGAGAGAGAGAGAGAGAGAGAGAGAGAGAGAGAGAGAGAGAGAGAGAGAGAGAGAGAATTAAAAAAAAAGACAGAATAAAAAATCTGTTTTCGCGACAGACTGTTGAATACCAAACGATTCTTGTTTGCGCGCTCATGTGTAAAAGAGAGAGAGAGAGAGAGAGAGAGAGAGAAATAATACTAAAACTTACTGAACAATTCTTGTGTGCGTGTTCATGTCTGATGTGTGTATGTATGTATACAGAGAGAGAGAGAGAGAGAGAGAGAGAGAGAGAGAGATTCACAAGAAATTCCTTCCCATATAAAGTGCTACTTGTGGAAAGCGCTATAGTGATAGTAGGCTTCTGAGATCGCGAAGGGTACATTATCATGCTGCTCACAGCCACTGAGGTTAAAATCCTGAAGAAGGGGAGAGGGAGATTATTTGAAGGGGTAGGGGTGGTGGGAGCTGAACCAGACGAGTTAGGCCTACGGCAGGAGTATGGCAGCCCCCTTCCGAGTTCGCTAAGGACACACCACAGTCCGTGTTAATTTTATCTAGCACAGTCCGAGTTCATGAACATTATTATTATTATTATTTTTTTTTTTTACAAAAGACCAAATTCATTTCACCAAGTCTTTCACAACCACAGTCTAAATTCATCTGACTAAGCCTTTTACAACCACAGTCCAAGTTTATGAGCAGAATTTTTTTACAACCACAGTCCAAATTCATTTGTCTAAACCTTTTACAACCATAGTCCAAATTCATCTGACTAAGCCTTTTACAACCACAGCAGCAGAATTTTTTTTACAACCACAGTCTAAATTCATTTGACTAAACCTTTTACAACCACAGTGTAAGTTTCTGAGCACAATTTTTTTTCGTACAGCCACAGTCCAAATTCATTTGACTAAAACTTTTACAACCACAGTCCCAATTCATTTGACTAAACCTTTTACAACCACAGTTCGAGTTTATGAACAGAATTTTTTTTACAACCACAGTCCGAGTTCATGAACAAGATTCTCACAACCACAATTTAATTAATTCTAATTCAGCATTTTGCATCCACAATCCATGTTAATTCACGCAGCTATATACAACCGTCTTGTTTACAACCATAGATGCTCATTTAAATTTGACAAGATATAAAGAATCCCTAAGTCATACTGAGTTTCATGACGTCTTTAAATACCAACAATATCCATAAGATGATGATGATAATAATAATAATAATAATAAATAATAATAATAATAATAATAATAATAATAATAATAAATATATAGAGACAGGAGAATGACAAACAGAACCGAGGACTGGCACAACAAACCAATGCACGGACAATACATGAGACAGACTAAAGAACTAGCCAGCGATGACACATGGCAATGGCTACAGAGGGGAAAGCTAAAGAAGGAAACTGAAGGAATGATAACAGCGGCACAAGATCAGGCCCTAAGAACCAGATATGTTCAAAGAACGATAGACGGAAATAACATCTCTCCCATATGTAGGAAGTGCAATACGAAAAATGAAACCATAAACCACATAGCAAGCGAATGTCCGGCACTTGCACATAACCAGTACAAAAAGAGGCATGATTCAGTGGCAAAAGCCCTCCACTGGAGCCTGTGCAAGAAACATCAGCTACCTTGCAGTAATAAGTGGTACGAGCACCAACCTGAGGGAGTGATAGAAAACGATCAGGCAAAGATCCTCTGGGACTATGGTATCAGAACAGATAGGGTGATACGTGCAAATAGACCAGACGTGACGTTGATTGACAAAGTCAAGAAGAAAGTGTCACTCATTGATGTCGCAATACCATGGGACACCAGAGTTGAAGAGAAAGAGAGGGAAAAAATGGATAAGTATCAAGATCTGAAAATAGAAATAAGAAGGATATGGGATATGCCAGTGGAAATTGTACCCATAATCCTAGGAGCACTAGGCACGATCCCAAGATCCCTGAAAAGGAATCTAGAAAAACTAGAGGCTGAAGTAGCTCCAGGACTCATGCAAAAGATGTGTGATCCTAGAAACGGCGCACATAGTAAGAAAAGTGATGGACTCCTAAGGAGGCAGGATGCAACCCGGAACCCCACACTATAAATACCACCCAGTCGAATTGGAGGACTGTGATAGAGCACACACACACACACACACACACACAAAATAATAATAATAATAATAATAATCGATATTTCTAAAGAGTGGCCCCCATTTCTCCTTGATAATGTGGTGTTCTGAACTTTGAATACGCCAAGATTTTTCAAGGATAAAAATTCAATCGAAGTTATGCCTCACCGACGTTCCTTGAATACCCAAAGTCTCTCTCTCTCTCTCTCTCTCTCTCTCTCTCTCTCTCTCTCTCTCTCTCTCTCTCTCTCTCTCCTCAGTAGGGATCTGTTTTCTGGGGAGAGCTGGCTTGACAATTTTGGCACACAATACAGGAATATTTTTTAAAAGTTTTATGAAGAGCAGTATTCTCTCTCTCTCTCTCTCTCTCTCTCTCTCTCTCTCTCTCTCTCCCTCTCTCTCTCTCCTCGGTAGGGATCTGTTTTCTAGGGAAAGCTCGCTTGACAATTTTGGCACAAAATACGGAAATGTTTTTTCAAAGTTTTATGAAGAACAGTATTCTCTCTCTCTCTCTCTCTCTCTCTCTCTCTCTCTCTCTCTCTCTCTCTCTCTCTCTCCTTGGTAGGGATCTGTTTTCTGGGGAAATGTGGATGGAATATTTTTTTTTTAATTTATGCAGGACAATGTACTTACTCCAGGATTAAAAATCTAATCAAATGAGAGACCGAATAACTAAACTTACCAAGATATTCAAAATAGCAAAAACCAAATCAAATGATTTTCCAGTGATTCTACGAAAACAACTATAAAATTTTAGTCTCAGTATGAAAAAAAAAAAAAAAAAAAGCAAAAAAAAAAAAAAAATCTCTCTCTCTCTCTCTCTCTCTCTCTCGGCCGAGAGATGGTGGTTGGGGTATTTCCAGGGAAATGGTTAAATCCCCCTGAGGGCCTGATTCAAAGTCTCTCTAATAAAAGATGCCGGTACATCCTCTCTCTCTCTCTCTCTCTCTCTCTCTCTTCCTCTTTGGGAAGGGATGGGGAGGAGGAGGAGGAGGGATCTGGGAAGGTGGAGGGGTGGGGTTAGTGGGGGTGTGCCAGAAGAGTGCAGACGCATGTCATCTCCTACAAGATATAAACCAAGTGCATTTGCCACTCCATTGAAGACGAAAGACCCTACTCCTCCTTCGGAGGTTCCAAGCAGATTTTGCTCCCACTAAACAAATTTATTCTGTGCCTGTGTGTGTGTGTGTGTGTTCGTTTTTCCTCGCTGAACTGTCTTGACTGTTTAAAGAATAGCTACCTCAAGATATAGAACAGTTATTTCAAGAGCTTCTCTTATAGTTTTTCAAGATATCAAGTAGTTTTTTATGATATCAAGTAGTTTTGTTTTTTCAAGATATCAAGTAGGTTTTTTTCAAAATATCTAGCTCTGTTTTTCAAGATATCAAGTAGTTCTGTTTGTTCAAGATATCAAGTAGTTTTTTTTTTTTTAATATCTAGTTTTGTTTTTCAAGATATCAAGTAGTTTTGTTTTTTCAAGATATCGAGTAGTTCTGTTTGTTTAAGATAGCAAGTAGTTTTGTTTTTCAAGATAGCAGGTAGTTTTTTTTTTATATCAAGTAGTTTTGTTTTTTCAAGCTATCAAGTAGTTCTGTTTGTTCAAGATATCAAGGAGAGAGAGAGAGAGAGAGAGAGAGAGAG
>NC_061092.1:2200464-2202964 GCF_015104395.2 Macrobrachium nipponense | reverse complement strand
AAGTAAACAAGTTACAAATTGAATTTGTGGGTTCTTTTTCATTATTATTATTATTATTATTGTTATTATTATTAAGAAGACGAACCCTATTCCTATGGAACAAGCCAACCAAAGGGGTCACTGACTTCAAATTCAAGCTTCCAAAGAATATTACGGTGTTCTTTTGAAAGAACTGACAGAATGTAATAGAAAACACAGAAAGAATAGATCAGTTATGAGAAAATTAAATAAACAAATTAATAAATAAATGGATAAAAATATAAGTAAAATATTAAAATGCTCGAATTAATTAAAGCCAGATTGAAAGATACAAACTAAAAGGCGAAAATACCAACCGTAGGATTGAAAAATTGAAAGAAATAACACAAACTGAATATTGAAAAACGCAAATCGGTCTGAGAGGCTAGAATCGCAACCTTGATAATATAACAATAATAATAAATGAAACAAAGACCACCAGTCCTAAATAAGCTCGAGAGAGAGAGAGAGAGAGAGAGAGAGAGAGAGAGAGAGAGAGAGAGAGAGAGAGAGAGAGAGAGAGAGGCTGGCCAGAATCAGTCCTACTTGTAGTTAGATCACCTGTCCCGACCTTCCTCCAACACTGCGCTTGTAAACTGGAAGCAGACAAGATTGGACACATTCTCTCACTTTGGGAAACAGGGACGAAATACCTATTCAGTGACCACCACCTGATTTAGGGAGTTTCATCACGAATACTCGAACACTCCTCTACCCCAAAACTACTACTCCAAATGAGACGGAAGGAATGACGTGGATGTGAGGTTATTCAGTCGCCTTTTCTCACTCTTATATTCTAATAATTTACATTTTTATCTATTTATTTATCTAATATATTTTTTTTTCTTTCGTAATAACTGATCTCTGCATTTCTATTACCTTATGTTACTACTTTTCAATGAACACCATATTCTTTGGAAGCTTGAATTTCAAGTCTATGGTCCCTGTGATGGGGTGGGGTTGTTCCATATGACTGAGGTTCATTTTCTGAATAATAATAATAATAATAATAATAATAATAATAATAATAATAATAATAATAATAATAATAATAATAATAATAATCATAGGATCACTAGGCACGATCCCAAGATCCCTGAAAAGGAATCTAGAAAAACTAGAGGCTGAAGTAGCTCCAGGACTCATGCAAAAGATGTGTGATCCTGAAACGGTGCACATAATAAGAAAAGTGATGGACTCCTAAGGAGGCAGGATGCAACCCGGAACCCCACACTATAAATACCACCCAGTCGAATTGGAGGACTGTGATAGAGGGGAAAAAGATAAATAATAATAATAATAATAAAACTATTTAATCAAACCACACAGTTAATAACAATAAATAAAACCATCTCAGAATGCTGGTTAATAGAACTGGTCCTTATAGACAGCAATAAATCGTATCTTCGTCAAAATCTAATTTGATAAATTGAAAACGCTGAAGACTTTGTCATAATTTCTCTTGAGGATTTATCTCCAACATTTGCGATTTGCTGTCAACTGAAGGGAGGAGGACTGGGTTACTGACGGCTCCCCCCACCCCGTTCCCAGGACCCAGAAACCCCTTCTCCTTTTATCCCCCAAAAACCCAGTGCAACATATATCTATTCCAAGAACCTATCTGTTCAAATTTTACTTCAAGGATTTATAGTTTGTGCCAAGAAAACTTGAAAAATGAACTTCTTTGTTTCACTTTGCTTTAATTTATTTTCTTTTTGGTTATTAGTATTTTAGAGTCATATCAGCATACATTTTGTTTTGTAAGTATGCATATACAAGCTATACGTAATCACAACATATACAGCTCAATGCATAACAATTATGCGTTCGATGGTAGACGTTTAAAACCACTTACTTATCACCACAGAAAACCTTCAGAAATGATGCTCCAGAAAGTCACCAAGAGATGCAGTCACAGCTACTACATTCTCCCACCAATGTGTGAGATGTAAATGAATTTCTAGAGAGAGAGAGAGAGAGAGAGAGAGAGAGAGAGAGAGAGAGAGAGAGAGAGAGAGAGAGAGAGAGAAACAATAAGGTTATTTCCTGCCCTCAGGGGAAGAGGGGGGAAAGGAAAGGAAATTTGGAATTCTAAACGGGAAAACTGAATTAGGACCAGCTATATCTTGAGCAGCTCCCGGAGGCCGATAGTAAAAAAGAGTCAACCAGCTCTTGGGAAATGGTCAAACGCGAAGGAAATGTTTTTCAAGTTTTAAATGCCTCTCCAAGCGTTAGGACGAAGGAAAATTTTGAACTCGGGGTTTGCTTAAGATCACGTTTCTCACGTTCTCAAACATTTTCTTTTTTTAAACGATGCGACGGTTCTTCGGCGATGAGAATGACCTAGTAAGTTTTGTAAGTCGTTCGGGAATTTTTTTTTTTATCTATTCTTGACGTAGTATACGATTCAGGCACACGTGCAGGAAATTTCAATGTATACAGCACATGTTATGAATACCTTTTTCCATCTTTCTTCTAAAAC